>NW_016908212.1:433136-443644 GCF_001483705.2 Eufriesea mexicana | reverse complement strand
CTATTTTTTCCTCTTTTATTCGCGAACGAGTCGCGTTTTGTCGTTATTCGTCGTGTCTGGTTTGCGGAACGTTTATGACATCGCGAACAAAGAACTTTTATCGCGGCTTAAATGGGAAATATATCCGCAGAAAAGAAATACCGCGTACATACGATATTTTAAAAATCTGTTGTTCTCCACGCTAGCATTTTTTGGTACTCGTACAATTTCTTTTCGCCCATTTTTCGTAGCTCGTGCGAGCAAGTTAAATATGTCGCTATAAATTGTAATCGGTGCTTGCTTTTGTGTTATAATTTCATTTCTCCAAATATCCATGTTTAATACGCGAAAAGATATACGTTTTCCCTATATTAATGTCACACGAACCAAACCTTGTTTAACATATTATTAAAAAAATTCTTTAAAAATTAGCAAATTTTTGCACGAGTTATAAACCTTCTGCCTAAACCCGTGTACGACGATTTAATTATGAAAAATTGTACATGGGGGAAATATTTAAATCTGGGTTAACCACTTGTACATTTATTCCATTGACGGTTAAATTAGGTAAAAATTTCAGAAATTCTTCGAATTTTATGCTCGTTAAAATACAATAAATATGATTATGGTAATAAATGTAACTTATAACCGAGAGACTTATGATGAATTTGTAAATATTCTATCTAACTACCATTATTTCTAAAGCTCTTTTATCTATTAACCCTTTGCACTCGAGAGGTGATCTTCAGTCACCATTTCATGAAATCTGGAAGATAGATATTAATTAATATATCAAATGTAATGTAATGTAACAGCGTGCGAGGTATCGAAATCAAATAATTCTACAATTCTATTATTATACAATTCTTTATTTACTGCTCGAAAAAGTATCGTCAGTTTTCTAGTAGAGAATCTTTGATTTTCTACTCTTCTCTAGCCAAAATATCGTCGAGTGCAAAGGGTTAAATCTTCGCTATGATTCTATAATATTTAAATATTATTTACACAAAGAATAGTGTTTCTATCGATTATATCGAGGGATAAGAAAGACCAGTCGGTAAATAAAATTTCCCTGTGCCAATTCGATTCGTCGATGCAGCTTCGCGCTTCGCAGACAAGCTTTTCCTAGTACCCTGTGTTACAAAGCTCGCTAATAATCCAGGCAACGATATTCCAGACAGACTATTTCGCAGACGCGGTACGAGTCAGGCGTTCTTTCCTCCGCGAAACAAGATTGTAATGCAATCGACGCGAGGCGTCGTGGTAAAATGCACAATCGGCCTGCACCGACGAAGCGATGACAGCAACGAACCAGCAGAGACACGAGTCTGGAAAAATTGGTCGGGTAAATCGCGACCCAATCCCGCAGCTATTACGCGTTGCACTGTCTGTAATACGATTTTAATGAACTTTGCCATATTTCATATCTTCCACGCGAGTGACCCGATTGAAATCACCGTGTTATTTATCGCCTTCGAATATCGGTTAATTGAGTTTAACTGCCTGTACTGAATTTACGACAGTCGTACAGAGAGTTTCACAACCGCGTATTTTACTTGACCTTGCTCTCGAATTTTAGCTAATTTTATTAGCGCAAAATTTTCCACTATGAAATGTTTGAAATTTTAATTAATAAATGATTTAATCCGAATGTCAGAATCAGTCTAAATACGGAGTGGACTTTTAATGGAATTGATACCGAAAATTCTGAGCACCATATCGATACCGAATTGAGTGTGAAAATTACACTGCATTGTCGAGTCATTTTATATTGTCAAATTACAATGTCATATTAAACTGTATATAATATATCGACGTAAACCACCTGATATAAGCTTGAACTCTATGCGGCTATGTTCTGGACATCTGGAAACAGGAGTTTTCTAGGACATTCTTGGGGTCAAACAGTCAGGTCAGAGAATAGAGGCCGAACAATAAAGCCACATCCTCTTATTGTTAGTGTTGCGAATTTCGGGAAGGAAATCCAAACGATTAGCGTACAGGGAATTGTACAGGAATTGGATGTATAAAGATTAATGTAAGTAAAATGTATAAATTTTATACGAATATGTAAAGAAAAAGACAGCAGGCCCTTTTAAACCCCAAAACCAACCCCTTGGTACCTGCATAGTATCTTGAGATCCAAAGGTCGGTATTGGCCTGCAACCTCTAACAGGCCTGTCACCACAGTTGCATAGGCGTAGCTAATTTACAACAGTTAGTTCAAATATTGTTGGTTCTAATAAATATATTCACCACAGTTGCATAGGCGTAGCTAATTTACAACAGTTAGTTCAAATATTGTTGGTTCTAATATATATATGGGATTGGAATAAGAACGGCCCTGAAAAAATGTCAAGTGTGTCTGGGCTTAGAATGAAAGTGACCGTGTGCAAGAGGACTAACTGCAAAGAATATTTATGGTAGAGTCGAGTGACAGTTTAGGGATGCGTCCAGAGTGGTTGAAGTACCTGGCCCACCGAGGTTGCGTGGGAAAGGGGTATGATTGGAAACGAAAGCCTGGGTATAGAAAAAGGACAGAATGAATGGCTTAAATAAGGGTGCAAGGGCACGGGCGAGTCAGTCTCCAGGAATCTCTAACAGTCTTTAAGCTAGTCTCTAAGAGTGTGCCAGTATGTCAGTAAGAAGTCCAAGTCGAGCGTGCTCGTAGCGAATCTCTCTTAGCCAATACTCTGTATCAGCTCATTGTACTCTATTAAGAAGCAAACAACGCTATTTTAGCCAATCCACCCAAACGCGATTCTACATATATATTATTTTTACCTATCGCTATCACTGCTGTGATTCCACGTTATTCTAGCACCGTGCATTCTCGAATAAAGTGTATGGATCTCAAAGATATCAGCCAAGAATGTCTAAAAATGAATAGCCTAAAAACCCAAGACCTATCAACAAGGACACTGTCCCCAATTTAGACCAAGATCGCCAATTCCTCCGAAGGAATTCCCTGCACAGCTCTCGAATCTCGGATGCATCGTCCCTAATCTCGGAGAAAGTATCGGAAAGATTCAGAGGGAACAAGAGAGAGCAACAGAAAGAGAAGAAAGAGGAGAAAGAAATGAAAAATAGGTGTAACTATCAGTCCGCTTCGATCGCGGCGCTGCCCGCCTCGTTTCGTCGGGATTCATTAATGGCCGATGCGCATTAGCAAAGAAACATCGCGTGCCTGGATATCGCCGGTCGGCCGGTTCGCCAGTGGCGCGGCTTTTATCGAAATTAAACGAAAGATTAAATATCCCTCGGGGAACGGACGTCATGCATCGTTGCGGCATGACTGCGAGAGTTTCTCGCCGGCTCGCACCCCCTGAAATCGCTCGCCAGCTGAACCGAATCCGGGTGCTGTGTGTCGCTGATGCCGATGAAATCAACATCTTCGCCGCAATCTCCGGATTCCCGGTGGATCCCCCACGAGCCGACGAGTTTTCCAGACTGATCCCGCGACAGACGTCCGCGTGTAGCCGCGAAGCCCGCGTGATTAAACTCGCAGGCACGCCGAAGAGATCGCGGAGAGCGTAATAAGCTTAGAGTTGGCGGATTTCGGATCTACTTGCCGAGTTTTCAATATCGGTGGCATCGAAACTCCCAGGCTTCGGGGATTTCGTTACGCTTTAAACATGGCGACACGAAATACTTTTGGGACCCAGGATGGCGCAACTGGCGAAAGCCTTTCGCTTAGCGAGTATTTAAGTGGAAGGGCGCAACTTTGCAGGTGGAGGTTAGGTTGGACAGAGAGTTGACTTAGTTGTGAAAATAAAGCGAATAATGGAAGAGGTAAATCGATGGAGCTGGATTGTTTAAGAAGGAGTTACGATTACGGATTCCATCAGAGGGATTTAATATTTTTAGGGGAAGCAGGATCGATCGTGGAACAATCGGACCCTTCGCCACGCTGAAAATTATTCCTTTCCGATAGTTACGAAGAAAGTTCCGCTGAAACAATTTTTCTGAATTATTTTATTCCTGCAACTAGCGAAAACTCGCTATTTTATACGAGAAGATTAAGCATTTGCATTTGACTTTTATGCAGATAGAAGCGTGATTATGTACACCGACTTTTAATTAATGTCATCTAGCTGTACTAAATTTAAATACACGACGTTACTAAATGCTAAATCGTGTGTAGGATAATTTATCTTATCAGCCCGAATAAATTTATCCATACAAACGGGGAAAGAGACACGTTGTAATACTAACTCATTTTAATACCACGACGAATAAATTCAAGAGTCGGTGATTAAGCGCGAAGATTACACGTTGCTTAGCGAATAATACACCGGCGCGAGAATTATTCATAGTGTTTGGAACTGGTTTTGGAAGAGTGGTGAACGAGTTGTTTGAAACGTAGATAGTGCACGGAATTAAAAATAAATTGCAATGTTTATTGCGATTGGAAGGCTTCCAAGCACCATGCCGCACAGCGCAGGGACAATATTTACCCGGAAACACTTCCCCTCTTCTAACATTTTAAACGATAAACACGACACCTCCTTGGCTACTACGTGCTCGTTCTGTAATTATCTCAGAATTAATACAAATGTTAGAAATACTTCGGCAAACTTCTTTACCTCGTTCTCAGAAATGTCGCCAATTTCTGCCGCAACGAAAAATTCAATCCAGAAGAGCGGAATTTGCATTGAAAACCCGAACGAATGAGAAACTCGACGAAGAACCAAAAGGCAACTCGAACCTCATCTTAGATCGAAAGCTTTCGAGGCCGTAAAACCACGAGGATCGAGCATATTTTGACGAGCGAAAAGCGGGGATCGAGGGTGAAAGTATCAGGATCTGTCAAACGGACGTCCCCATTTCGACGTCTGTTCGAAAACGCTGGAGAAATTTCGTCGAAAGACGGAACCACGTTGGTGGTAAAATTTCGTCCCAACGCGCGGGATTCTTTCGCGCGCAGAAACGATCCCGAGATCTTTTACGGGACATTTGCGTTTGACGGAAATTCTACGAGCCCAGATATCGACCGTCCCCATAGTTTGCGTCTCTATTCAGGGACAACGGCAACCTCAGCCTGGCGGAAAATAAAATTTAATTTCCTTCCTTCGCCGGCTCTTCTTCTCGACATTGATGAAAGCGGCCCGTTCGAGAGGATGACCTTTCGTTCTTAATATATTTCGGATTAATCGATATCGAGCTATCGTTAAAGACGGAAGTGAGTCTCGAGGACAGCGAGAGGAACAGAATATTGGAATTTAATGGTAAAAAAGAAGGAATCTTTCGACGAGTAGACAAAGTAGGGATAGAATTACTTCTATTACGAATAGAATTACTTCTAAATAGAATTACTTCCATTACGAATAATAACGTCGTCTATCGATATCTATGGATTGTTCGTGGACTGTGGTCACAGTGAACGTCAGAAGTACGCATGCAGTGTGAGAAACAAAATGCAAATGGTGCGAAAAGAGAGAGAGAGATTATTAACAAAACAGGCAGTTGACAGTTGATGACTGAGCTGAGAAGAAATGGGTCGTGAACTTTTTATTATGATTATTTCAGACAGAATTACTTCTATTACGAATAATAACGTCGTCTATTTTGATATTTATGGATTGTTCGTGGACCGTGGTCACAGTGAACGTCAAAAGTACGCATGCACTGTGAGAAACAAAATTCAAATGGAACAAAAAGAGAAAGAGAGAGAGATTATTAACAAAACAGGCAGTTGACAGTTGATGACTGAACCGAGAAGAAATGGGTCGTGAACTTTTTATTATGATTATTTCAGACAGAATTACTTCTATTACGAATAATAACGTCGTCTATTTTGATATTTATGGATTGTTCGTGGACCATGGTCACAGTGAACGTCAGAAGTACGCATGCAGTGTGAGAAACAAAATTCAAATGGAACAAAAAGAGAAAGAGAGAGAGATTATTAACAAAACAGGCAGTTGACAGTTGATGACTGAACCGAGAAGAAACGGGTCGTGAACTTTTTATTATGATTATTTCAGACAGAATTACTTCTATTACGAATAATAACGTCGTCTATTTTGATAATTATGGATTGTTCGTGGACCATGGTCACAGTGAACGTCAGAAGTACGCATGCAGTGTGAGAAAAAAAATTCAAATGGAACAAAAAGAGAAAGAGAGAGAGATTATTAACAAAACAGGCAGTTGACAGTTGATGACTGAACCGAGAAGAAATGGGTCGTGAATTTTTTATTCTGATTACTTCAATTTATACCAAACATCCTTGGTCCTTTAAGTCTCGCTTCTTATAACCCCCTTAAACCCGACATCAATCCCGTATAAGTAGAAGTAACGAGAAAATGAAAATGGTACTGTCACTGTCATCATCTCTAATAACTTCAGCAGCGACGTAACCTGCTCTTACACAGCAACGACGATCAAGATCACCGACTCGAGTTACAGCAATGCTGTCTCCGTACCCAAACGCGTTCGTGCGTTCCCTTAAAAACAAGCAAAATCGGAATCTCTCTGATTACCCGTCATGAAGAAAACCATAGTGATACCAACAGCACCGTAAAACGTGTCGACTCTCCAACGACTGCCTGCGATTCACCAGCCCTCAATGACAACTCCGAGATTCTCCTCTCATCAGAAGCGAAACCAGCAACGTCATATTTTTCATCCCTAGTCTTGCAAGGAAAGATGAAAGAAAAATGCAAGGTAACGCGTCCCCGGCGCGCGCAGGAATGAAAGGAGTCATTGGTCCTCCTTCTTCCACATTCTCCGACGCCTTTTCTTAATAATATAGTACTATTAGCGCGACTAAGACAGGGAAAGCGGAGTGAGAAGAGCTCGCAAGAACAGAAACGTCGGGGAACAACGAGGCCCCCTCTCGCTGCAGTATCGCCCGGCCGTCATCTTTGTTTAGCTGGTATCACAATGCAAGCAGGAGGAACGCCCTCGAGATTCTAATTTGAGTGCAAACACGCAAGGGTGTCTAGCGACAGCTCGTCCAGACTGGTCTGGAGCAAGGACAGATGGGAGGCTCGAAACGCTCCACGAAAACCGTCGAGCTGAAGAGGACCATCAGACGAGAGGAGGAAAAATACGGAGGGTGAAAGAGGCCGCTTCGCGGATCTTACGCGATCACGACTTCGTTTGACGAGGAATTTTTGCGGAATTATATTTTTCACTCGTTCGTTCAACTGCCATGGTGGCTTCGATGAAACTCGTCAAAGAATGCAAAATTCTCCAAGCCACTCGTCGCACTTGTGGCTTCTTTGACGATGCAATCCAGCGAAAATTTACAAATCTTACTTCCTAGCAAGCAAATAAATAACAGGCTCTTAAGTAAGAGATAACGCGTAATTAACAGAGATCGCGTTAGCCCTGAAAACATACCGCCAAAAATGGAGTGCGATCTACTGTACGAGGGTGTCACTAGCTAATTACGATATTTCGTTGATCAAATTTACGCATTATCCCTTAACGTTATTCCAGTGACTCCTAATTGTGGTTTGTTCCAATACCTTAAAGATTAACCTCTTACCTTGCCATTTCAGGTGCGATGACACGTGCCGCAGTCAACAGCATTGTCGGACTCGTCGAGACACGTTGGACACTTTGAACTACAACACGCGAACGCGACGAAGAATAACACGCAACTGAACAGGAAGTCATCGACGAAAATTAACCATAAGCCTAACCCGTGATGTTTACGTTCAGCTCTATCTACATGCCACGCCTCTCTCCTGCGATGCTCGTGTTTGGTTCGATTTCCTTACCCCGGGTCTCACGCTATGTTATAACAAAGAGGTTAAGTAACGAATATACGAGGTAATTAGAAGTACACGTGGAATATTGAAATGAGTTGTGAAATGTGCTGGATCGGTAAGGTTTCTAGGGATATACACTCGCGATAACTACGCGTGCTTATTTTACGATTACTTGGAAGGAAGTGACCTCAACCGATGGTTTTATTTCGATGTAGGAAATTACAGACGTTGCTAGAAGCGTCTAACACACAGAGCGGGAGATTAGAATTCTCGAACAAAATGAGCCACGCGTGAATTTCTGTTTTCATTTTAATATTAACGATATCACCGAGCTTAGAATGATATAAAAGAAGCTTCGAATTGTTATATCTGTGGTATTTCGAGCTGGACGCTAACAAAGGAAAGAATATTAAGAACGATAGCGAGGCGAATGTGTGTGTGGTTTTACATCCATGCGTGTGTGGTTAGTTCTAAGTGAATGCATGGCAACGCTTTATAGCGAAAATATTTTAGAGTGCAAAGGCTTAAGAATATTTAAGACGCTTGACATTATAAATTTTCATACGCTTGTTTGAATAATTTCAGGGGTAAATATATGTATGATAAAGAGTAAATTTCGCCGAGGACGCGGTTGAGCAGTTTGGGGAGCGAATTTTGCGCGAGTGTTTACAGCGACTGGCAAAGTTTCCAGGATTGGAGATGCGAAAGAAGAGTACTATCAGGAGCGAGTGCTCGAGATTAGGGTGCGAAAGTAGAGAGCGCGGTCACCCTCGGTTTTCGGTGGTCGTCATTGAATGTTTCCTGAGAACGTTCGCAGAGTTCGACCGAACCGAGAGGCAGAGCAACGCGCAAACGGAAGAAGAGATTTTACTCGGTGAAATAAAAAGTTACCTTTAGTATTTTCACGCCGAATACCTTCCCGCTCTTTCTCGTACTTCTAAATTACTGTCACGCGAAATTTATAACGGAATAATCCCGAAGGTAGCTCTGAATAAATTTACAAACGCAACGATTATCTCCACGCGACTTTCTTCGTTATTCGTTAATTATAATATATCCGTTATACAAAGTTCTAATTAAGCACCTCGCGCGGGACTGTATAAGAGAAGGGAGATTAGCGAAAGGGCGAATAAATTTCGACGAGACAGATTTACGAAATGAAAATGGGCGTGGTCACTTGCGTGGACTTGCTGAAAATATCGTAGATGGAAATGACGAAAGGCATTTCGTTAACCCGCCTTCCGCTCCGGAAAAACATTTTCTACGCGAAACTCTAGCGGAAATTTATCCAGAGTGAAGAATTACGGTGGAACAAAGAGGGTGGTTTATTCCGATTCGAAGTAGGATAAAATCGCACGATCAACTTTCCGTGTGAACGCACCCACGACCAGCTTTAAAAATCTCACCCTTCTCGGTATTTATGTCCCATCCTGCGCGACTATCGAAATACCTCGTCCTCTGTTCGCTGAGAAATAATTGACATTCTAATATGGCAATTACGTTTCAAACCCCTGGTCTCGAACCCCGAAAAGGGAGAGGAAAAAAGGAAAAGAAGCAACTGGAGAAATAAGAAACACGCGAAAATCGTTCCATTGTGAGGGAAACTTCGCCGAAACTGCTGGTTTAATAGACCAACCGTAGTTAGCCGAGGGAAAAAGCGGCGCCAATTAAACAGACGTACGTCAAACAAAAATCTCGGGGAAAAAGTATTCGGTAGTTGGAGGAATCGTCGAAACGGTCGTGGAAAAAGCCGCAAGCTGGAACGACAAGGGAAGAGGGCAAACAAAAGGAATAAACGGGGTAATCGGCCGCCTAGAGAATCGAAGAGGGTAATTCGATTGAGTAACCCTAGAGCGAAACACGAGCGAACGATAAAGTTTGACAAATCGAAGCACGGTGGAGAGAAAGTAGAAAAGTAGTCGAAGACGAGGAGCGCGAAAAATCGTAAAGTACAATTTGGTTGCGGGAGAGATCGGGAAAACAAGCCGGGGGCAGAGAAAAAGGGATAATGGCTTGTGGTGTGTTGTGTTAACAGTGGTACGTAGCTTTCGCGAGGATAGAAAGCAAATCTTTCGCGGAAGTACGTGGCGTGTAAGCGTATTTATTACCACTGCGAAGTTTAATTCGCAGGGCGGCACCGGCTACAACCAGCAAGACGAATCTGTTTGAAAGAAAAGTTGGACATGTCTCGCAACGAATCCCATGAAATTAGAAAACGATGCTTGTTAGGAAACTTGGTGTAATTGTGGAAAAAATTAAAAACCGAGGGACAGGGGCGAAAAAAAAATTCGATATTTTGAAAAGAAAAATGTAATAAATTAATTCACAATATTTTATAGTATATCATAAAATTTGTTTTATATAATATAATACATTTTCATTGATATATTTTATTATATTCGATATATATGCTGGTAACTGTGAAAGTGATTTAACACTAGGTTTACGGGCGCTATTTGTACACCTATTTCTAAGGACACCTGTCAAATTGACAGGTAAAGGAATACACGTGCCTTTCTCTTAACGATTAGTTTAATTAAAAAACAATTATATATTATATTGACAGTCCTAATATAAGTTAACTAAATCTGTTACCATCGTATAATTGCAGCAACCCTTCCATCAAATTGACGGGTTCCGTAATTCTAATGTTAAGTCAAGAATCTTTTACCTATTTTACCTATTTCTGCTAATTGTTTATAGTTGCGTTGCGAGTGACTTTCGTAAATTCATTCAAACCTGAAACTTTGAATAGCTTCCGACAAAATATATACGATTTATTACGGGGGAACATAAGCATTCCTG
>NW_016908212.1:403310-433106 GCF_001483705.2 Eufriesea mexicana | reverse complement strand
CATTCCTGCATAAGCGTTAATATATATGTGAAAAGAAGTAAGGCAAATATGTACAATCGATACTTTGAAAAAATCAATATAGGATAAAAATATTTGTAGAGTAAATACAAGTGCGTTTTTACTTCGAAGAAAATGAAAATCGGCATGGATTCGAGTGTGAAAAGCGTATCTGTGAAAAAGTTAAATATTAACCATTCTTATTAAAGGTAAAATGGAATTCGCATAAATGTAAAATCCAAGAACATCTGTCCCAGACAGATTATATTCTTCATCCCTATCCATATATTACAATAATATACGCTATTTACTTATCGCTGTAACAAAAATATTTTCAAGGGATACGAGAGATTTCGATAAATACAATTCGATCTAGAATTAATTGACTCGAGATGTGAAAAGACTTGGTCGAAAGTGTCTCTTCGACTTGAAAATCGAGAGCAAACCGTGCAATCGCCATTTCGAACATCTCGCATCTACAAACACGGAACACGACGGTCCCCAGATTCCTGTTTCCTTTCAAACTCGTCGAAATTCGCTCTCGTGGCGCGACGACTTTTCGCTCGACGTGCTCCAAAGAAGCTTCCGCGATACAAAAATAGTTTATCAATTCCCGCGTGCTCTGCCGCGTGCAGGGAAATCGGTCGAAATTTTCTTCTCTATAATAAAGTCGATGCCGAGCCAGAACGGCGAACGGCGTGGCACGGAGTGGAGTAGAGTCGGGTCGGGTCGGTGGAAAATTGAAAACCGGCACGAACGACGGGACTGAGGGATTCAGAAGGGATTGAAAGAGCGTCATTAAAGGAGCAAACGGCGTCAAAGCATCCACGATGTTTCTCCGCTGTAATAGGAATATCAGTAACGACACCACAAAACCGGAAGTAGCGCGGAAGATATAAGGGGATGAAACCGATGCAACGGCTATTCTTCGCCTGCCTTTCAACCCTTCGTCACAACGTGTCGCGCGCCTTTTCTACGGGGAGACACACCTGGAATTCCGTAAGCCGCATATTTCACGCGACATTAAACATTCGTAACGAAAGTTTGGAAAGCGTGAGGCGGCGTGGAGCTACAGCGTCGATCGATCGGAACTCGAACGGCTTGCGCGATAAATTGCAGCTCGATGAAAAAATTATTTTACACGCGTGAGTAGACGTCTGGTAGTGCAAACGGCTTGAGGAAGATGGAGCGCGGTAATATCGGCTAGTAATCAGGAATAAAGTATTCAAAGAGGGCGAAAATAGGATTCTCCATGCCCCATTTTCGATCCTAGCCGGGAAATACCGTTAAATTTTAACGACGTAAAACTAAACATCTAATGGAACGAACTGAGAGAAAGTACGCTAATTTTCGTTAAACAGACCAAAATAACCGGATGAACTTTTTGTATAAAAATTTCGTTTCGTTTCTGAAAGCGGGCTAAACTTTTTCCACGGATTTTAAAGTGTAAAAACCTTTTCCACCTGCAAACGTGATTCGAGATTATTCCGAATGCAAAAAAGAAGAAAAGCACCTGCAAGATAGAAAAAAGAGAAAGACAAAATAGAGAAAGAAAAAGAAAAATGGGGAATTAAGAAAGATCGGGCGCGAAATGGGATTAAAGAATCGCGTGAAAGTTTCCTGTGCCGAGCTGATTCGCACTATCGTCGATTCTGCGTGAATATTTTCGCGGAGAAACAGGGGGTAACACTCGCTTCGTTTCCCCGGTGTATTCCATTTCGGGAGCGGCAGGCATAGATGTTGGTTTAGGATTAGGACGATCACGATTGGAAGGAATACGGTACATGAAACGCGAATCTGTGGCTTGGCAAGGAGCAAAAGTCGATAGGGGATTGCTTACGTTTTCGACGTCGGAAGGTATTCGACCTGGAACGCATCTGGAATGGAAAAATCTAATTTTGTCATATCCCCACTGGCGAGCCGTGCCAAGAAATCACTTGCCAATAATGTGTTCGACGTAGTCGCATTAGTCTCGTTACGGACTTTTCGCGTAAGAAAGAGAAGGAGGGAATTCCGCGAACTCGTAAAGAAACACTCGTAATTGAAATGGAATATTTGAACGGGAGGTTCCCGGGAAGCGACGAGATAATTTAATATCAGGATTGAATTTTATCGTGTATCGCGATATAATTCCTTCAAATACGTTTCGACGTTTCTCGTCACAAATTTTTTCCAGATTTTAATCTTCCAGCCGTGGATTCCATAATTCAAATAGACCAGGTACTGACACGTAACGCGCCAGCCGCGTCTTTCGAATACCTCGTTCGGTGTTTTAACGTGGAAATTCATCCCTTCCGATCCGACTGTATTAAACGCTGTTAATATCGAGCGAAATGGATGGAACGTGGCTGAAAACGTTTCGTCGGTTACATTATCGTCGTTTCAATTTTTGCGAATAATAACTGGAAAGTATTCGCGAAGTTGAAAACGATAAGGGTCGCTTATCGATGACAACTGCGAATTCGATAGAAATTCTTCGTCGGATACTCGATGCTTCCTGCACATTCCGATGACGGATGAAAGATTTCGGGAAAAAACGAAACCTCTGAACCGCGATCTCTCTCGCGAAATTACACGTTCTTTCATCGCGTGGACGAAAATACAAAATACAGCGGGCACGTGCATTTCCTCCCTCTCGAAATTGTCACAAAGCGTCAGCTGTTCCTCCCGATACCAGCAGCAATTCTGAAGCAACGTCTGTCCGCGTTTAAACGGAACGGACGCATTCACCGAAGATGTATTCGTTTCGTTACTTTGCGCTGGAAACTTTCCACATCCGTTCCTGATTCTTTCGACCACGCGCACTTTTCATATACCCCTGGGCTTTGTTCTCCACTTTGTAACTTTCGTTCTTTGTCGGATATTCCCGTGGAATCCGTTCTCTGTGCGCTATAATCTCTTTACCGAAGGTGACTTCAAAAGCCTCCCTACCGATTGATCCTTGCAGGCAAAGGTTGAATTAACTCATTAACTTCAACTTGCGACCTGAAACCGTGGCATTGGAAAAAGGGGACACGTCGTTCAATAAATTCACCCAGTTCAATGTTTCCTGCCGTTTTTTCCCTTTCCTCGTTCTTCGTTTCCTTCCCTTTTCCCTTCCTCCTCTTTTCCAAAATAAAGAACCACGATTGAATTCCTTTGTCTTTGAACGGCGAACGAATTCGAGTTCAACGTTACAGGTATTACGTTTACGGGTATCGAAGTGTATCGTTAGAGTGTCAATAGAAGATAGCCGGGCTCTAAACGTTGAAAAGATGGGAGAAATTTACAGCTGGGACTGCGCTAATGCACGAGGATTCTCCGTTTTCAGAGCCTTTATCGACCTGAGAGATGGAGGACTATTGTAGTAATGAATAACGTTGTGCAAAGTAAGTAGAACGAAGTTCATTAGTCGGACGATACGTTGCCTCGGAACAAATACGAGGCGAGCTTCGCTGAACGGGTAAAAATAATCGGATTGGAGTTCGATTGCTTTCGACGTTCGAAATAGACGTCCATGGAAACGTTTGCAATTCCTGCATCTTAATCGGAGAGATAAAATAACGTAACGGCTGCAGCGACTCTGTCCTTGCTTAGTTAACAACGCGAGGTAAGAAGTAACGACTGACCTAGGAAAATCGATGTTGGATCATCGAATGACGCGCGCTATAAATCATGAGGAACTCGAGTGGCAAATAAGATCGAGGGAATAAAAATCAGAGATAACTCGCGACGAGAAACGAAACTTCTGTTGACGTGACGCGAAACTTTACTGTCAAGGCATAACGAGAACTATAACGTCAACTGACGGAGGCAATAAAAGTTGTCAGACAACAGCGCCGTTTCGCGAGCGAATCGCTAACTACCCCCGGCCGCCATAAATGAAGATGTCGGAAGTTGGGGACGAAGGAATCGAAAGTTTGAGGATGAAGACGCCGTTAAAGGTGAATCGAGCCAGTCGAGGAAGCAATATCGACGAAGGGATAACGCGGATGCATCGTGGCGATGGTAATAACACGCGTGACCAGTTATATAGAACAAACGCGATGAAATATCAAGCGGGGACGGGAGGCTAGAGGAGCGTGAGTCGTTTCGCGAATTAAGATAATTGCAGCGACGCTGGTGCACCGAGTAATTATCGGGGCAATCTCGTTTGAGATGTTTGCTCGTTTGAATCTCGTTTAAAACGCGCAATGAGATGGTGAAACTAGGAATGGTACCGACATACGTCTAATCCAAGCGCGTATCTTGTGATAAAATGGTGGACGTTCCTGTAAAAGATACGTCCGAATTAGTTTCATTTTTGCGACGTTTCGAGTTATGAATTTTATTATTTGCCAAGTCTCTTGATACAGTTAATATTCGGATTCGTCTATTTTTAAAAACGCCTTTCGTCACTGTACTCTTAATTTTTCTCCAGGATCCGGAATGAAACGCGATTAAAAATCGATACCGTTAGGTATTCGTTACATTTATGGATTTAAAAGCGCAAAGAGAGCACGAGTTTGCAAAAGTATGAGCAGATCGACGCGATGTTGTTGAAAATTTTCACCGTTCTTCGGAAACGAAAGATTTCTGCGCGAATGACTTGGAACCTGTATGTTGAATGCTTAATAACATTCGACACACCGAATCGAATCAAATAAAAGCAAAGGAAACATTTTAATTGTATACACTACGCTTTCATAACCTATATCCTAAAATCACGATTTATACACAATACACCTTGCACTCTCTGAAAATTCTATAATCTCTCTGAACTCTTCCAACCGATGCATCCCGTTCTATTTCCAGAGAACAAGAGAACGAATTCGCGAACGCTACAAAGATTAACTGGCATTTCATATGGCGATTCCGAAGGCTCGGAACTCTGCACTGTTTGCTATGAAACTGTCCGTACATCCCGATTCACGAATATATCTAAATAATCGTAGAAAATATCTCAACAAGAATATTCTACAACGAATGCTGAACAAATTGTTTAAATAACATATCTCTACTTATTTTATTTATTCGCGAGTACTGATCCACCAGTGTACAGAAACAAATAAATTAAACCTGTGCAAGCAGCGAACATTCGTTAACTGCATAACCTGTCTATTCCAAGCCAGAATGCAGCAATCAATCCTCGCACGACGTTTCTCCCAATTACCAGATAAATTCCTTCGATTCACGTGCAACAGAAAGCTACTCCCTCCAACGACGATTCACGTGTCATTCATCCGTAATGGAACGCGTCAGTAGTGTCTCGACCACCGTTGACAAGTGCTCGATCACCAACCCTCGTATCATTTCGACCCTCGAAACCACGGTCAGAACAGTTTCCCCGGCCATATGGCTCAGACCCCTGTTAAATCCTCTTTCTTCGCGCTAAACACCGAGTGAGAACATCCAGCCAAACGTAATTTCCCATGACGTACGAGGTCTCGTGGTCCAAGAGTGACGAAGAAGGAACTGGCCCCCTAACCCCCTGAAACTTAGCGAGACCAAGAGCCGTAAAATTCACGCGGAAGGTAACAGGTTGCAGTGACTGGACGATCATCGTGTCGAAATGCAGTCCTGTCACGATACGATAAAATACGGCAAGATAAACGTGTAATTAACGGGTCGATTTGGAAACGAACGCGATCGTCCATCCGTGCAATAAGCGCGATAATATCTGCACGTGTGTAGGTACACGTTACAGCACGTTTGTACACGCGGCCGTGCATGCACAGATGAATTCGTGGTTAATAATCCGGACGCAGGTATGGATGCTCGGTTTTACGAGCGCATAGTTGCAGGTTTATCGCGAAACTGAATTTTCCACTGATACCCCCGTGAATCTTCCATTTTTCTATTTTTTCCCGTGAAACGCGATGATTTTCGGGTATATACGACGGTTCGATGCTTCTGGTGCGACGGCACATCAAGTGGCTAGCTGTCTGGAAACTCGAGCTTCCGGACATTTTGTTACTGACTCCATAACGCGAGGCGACAGACCGGAGAGGTGGTAAAATGGCGGCCGCGAGATTTATCGGTGGTATGGATAAATAACTGGATACGTTGTTTAATACGAAAAGATAATAGATACTGGGATATTTAATACGTGGTAAATAAGAGATAGCGGGTTGCTGCACAATCATATCAGATGTATAAGCGCGTGCCTTGTTTTCGCGATTTACAGAGCTACATTTTGCAGTTACAGTCCAAAACTTGCGCCGTTACTCGCTCTCAACGATCCCTGGTTTCCAAGATGCATATTCGTTTCCAGTTTTTCCGTGCAATTACACGAATCCTATAACATATATCTGAGCTAACAAGAGGATAGGTAGTTGGGGGATTAGTTGACCGGATTTATTAGCATTCGATAATTGGATATTTGTATTTGATAACCGATAAATCAATTTTCGAACTTTACGATGTAATTTATAAGGAATTATTGATCCAAGCCAAATATGCATCGGTTGACCAGTTTAATTAGTTACCTAGAATAAAAATAATCGAGAACCGGTTACGAAAAAATTGAATTACACTATATAATAAATTTGAACTTTTTCTCTAAGCGGTAATATCTGAAAGGTGGTTCTCGCGGAACTAACTTTCCTGAACACGTACCCGTAATCGAGATTGCTCTGCCACTCACAGTTTTCGAAAAATATCAGTTTCTCTAAAAAGGCACGTTTTTTATCTAAATTGAAGGATTCCGTAAAAAGTAAAAACGTTATAATATTTATAATTAGAATTATTCGTGCTTCTGAATGACGATAATTGGTTATCGAAGTATGCGAGCGTACTTCCTGCGCATACTTTTTCATTTTCACAAAAAGTTTTTCATCTGATACGAATTTGTTATACTATAACATATTACGTATATTGTTATTAACAAATTTCTCGCAACGTATATTTATAATAAAAGTGAAAAAATTAATAAATTATTCGCTATTAAAGCTGAAAAATAAGAAATAATGGAATTAGTAAAGTTCGAAAATTTTCGATCGGGGTGGGGGACTCGGTTGATCGGCGGCTATATAAAGAGCGGCGCGACCGAGCAAAAGTCATTTGTCGGTTCGACTTCGGTAGTGTAACATCTAAATTTTCGTTGTGCGCGAGGGGTGGGGATTCGAAGTGAGGTTGGGGGTGGCTCCCCCACCCTCACCCCCACCCATTAATCAATTTACTAATAATTTTTATTTTGTTTTCAGGTATTAATTTTCTTTTTATTTCAGCTTTTAATTATTTTCTTTCTTTTCAGCTTTTAATTATTTTTTCCTTTTCCAGATGTTATTTATTCCTTTCTATTTATTTTTATTTGACATTTCGAATATTTCGTATAATATTCGAGTGTCCCATCGTTGGATTATTTATGTCTTTCATTCTATTTGTCGTTGTTGGAGCATTCGAGTATTTCGTATAATATTCGAATGCTACGTCGTTGGTTTACTTATGTCTCATCGTTGGCTAAATCTTTCCTTTCACAAATTTTACGACTTTCGTTCGATTCGTTTTTGTTAGAGCGTTCGAGTTTTTGTTTTCGTTAGAGCGTTCGAGTATTTCGTATAATACTCGAGCGCTTCCTCGTTGGTATGTTTATATCTCACCGTTGGAATGTTTTTGTCTCTTGGTTATGTTGCTCAGGTCTCGTCGTTGGCTTGCTCGTTCCATTTGGTTACTATCCTTGAAGGTTTCCTCGTACTAATCCCTTTCCTTTCAGCTACATATTAACAATAATATATTCTGTTTTAGCTTTTAGGTTTCTCAAGATTCTGTTTGCGACACATCAATGAACGATGCGTGCGTTTACTTTTAAGTAATCATAAGATAGATCCATAGACTAAGTATCATGTGCGCGCTATCTGTACAAAGGTAAGCTACCTAACTTGGAGCGAAATTTATAAATTCTCTATCATTTTCTTATCCCCCTCGTTTAGCAAATAGAACATAATTGTTCTCGCGATAATCGCGATCGTTCGTAAATACCGACTAGCCTACGCAACGTGCTCTCGTGTACTGGATAAGTACATGCTTCGTAAGTCAACCTCACGACTCGTCTCCGACACTCATTTCCAGTCACTGTCAATCTCGTCATGCATCGGGTTCCAGGGTGACCCCCTCGGATCAGTGCGTCTTCTGACCTCGACGGGGCGGTCCGCTGCCTAAGTCGTACGCGACTGGGGCTCGGGCACATGCTGGCTGACGGACTAGTACCATCTACGGTTAGACCACAGGGATGATTAAGTTCTACCCCGTGTGGCTGGGATGCGAAGTGTCTGTCTTGGCCGGCAACCGCCCAGCAGGGCCCTCGCGTTGACACTAGAAGTTTCATTGGTTCAGGGACTATCCTTGGTCCACGTGTAAGTCTTGGCGAGTGCGACAGTGACTGGAATTGAGCTAGGATCGATCGCGAGGGTGCCGAGGTATGAAGTTATCTCTGTACACGGGAGTACATCGCCTAGGCTAGTCGGTCTTTCGAATAATCGCGAACTCGTTCGGGCGCGTCGCGATTTTCTACTTGCTCGCGTGTTTGATATTTCATTCCCTATTTTTATGGGAACTTGAAAATATCTTAGCGTTGCGACAGTAGAGTTTCAGTATACCGAACCGAAACCCCGTTTGTAAGACACGAAATATAATAAAGTGTCAGTAGAGTCATTTTAACTTAATTCGCTCCAAATTAGATTAGGGTACCTTTGATACAGGTAGCGCCAGCAGGCTGCGCCACTAGGGCGCATGTCGGGTCTCGATGCGTAGCCACCTCCACGTGGTGAGACCTGGTAATTGGTATCGTTTTCCAAAGTAAAATATTTGGAAAATGATACCAAGCTGAGAGCTACGTATTCGTTGTTACATAAATTGAGATAGATTAAGATTGTTATAAATTTACTCTTCAATTATAGTTTTTCAGAAGCAGGAATAATTATGTCTGTGGACACTGATGTTATTAACAAATTCCTCGCAACGTATATTTATAATAAATCTGAAAAAATTAATAAATTATTGTCTATTAGAGCAAAAAAGTAGTAATTAATGTACTCGGTAAACTCCGGAAATTTCCGTCGATTTTCGGCCGATCGGGGGCTATACAAAGCGCGTTGATTGAGTTTCTTTTTTCTTTTTCTTTTTTTTTCCTGAAAAGCGTTTCGCTTGACCTAAAGGCCATTCCTAGTAACGCGATTCTCGTAGCGACTCGACCTCGGTATCAAATGAAAATCGCGAGGAATAACATTCTGCAAACTTATGAAGAATTTTTCAAGCGTCATCAACTCCCGTTTTCCCACTGTTTATTCCCGGTTCTAACAATGGGAACGGATTAAATATTTCACAGGGAACCAACTTCCCGTGAAGGCAAATATTTCGCCCTCTCGAACAATGAAGTCACATCGTATCCCATAAATTCCAGCAAGCTACGACTATCGCCTGTGAATTAACACCTAATCCTTTCCACTCGGCGCCGCAATTTTTATCATCCGATATATTACACATCCGCGCATACACGTATTTATTTCCTCATATCGAGCCTTTGGGAATTTTCGCAAATTTATTTCTATCCAATAAAGACATGCCGGGCCCGCGGTATTTTCGTAACTTTAAAATACAGTTATCGCCAGACCGGTTAGCCACAGGGTTATATACACGAATACGCTCGGTTCTGGCCGCACGAAACAGGAAAAATTTATCGCGCTGCGAAGAGTTAACACGGTGTTTCGTGCAAGTTGGCAGCGGCGTGTCGCTGATAACGTAGCCGGATTACACGCTAAAACTGTGGGGGTGTAAAAGGGGTGTAAAGAGGGTGTAAAGGGGTTTTAACTGACGGACGTGAAACGCGTGGCCACGGAACGCCATGGAGGTGGATGAATTTCGCGATTTCGAGCGGAAGGGATGAAGAGATAAAGGCTGCGATTAATAAGACCGATCGCGAGGCATTTCGGGGTTATTTAACCCGCGCGTTAACTGTGAAACTACCGAGTCCCGAAATTCCACGCGGGTACCTAAAAGGGATTATTCGAGTCGACGATCCTCCGCTGACGAACGATTAGTCGCTCCAGGTTAATCACGATCGATTCGTAGCTTGCGAATAATTAACCAGTGCATATCGCCCGGTATGATTAGCTACGGCTCGGAGTTGTTTGATCGCGCTGATGGGATGATAGTTTAGATTGGCACGGTGGTGCGTGGAAAATGGAGAGAAATTTCGGTGTCGAGCAGCGAAAGCGTGGTCGAAGCGCGTTTGAAAATGGCCCAGGGGTGTCGTCGGAAATAAAAATTCCCACGGGAGGTAAATTTTTGGAACGAACCGTCGGAGTGTGGCAAATTGCCGCGTACTTTTTGATCCGCGTGTCTCGCCGTTTGCGGGCTAAAATTACCGGCTATAATTCCGGCCGGCTAGTGCGCGCACGGGATAACACACTATTGCTAGAGGGTGTACACGGGTGTTAGATATCGGTACGTGTAATTCACATTGTGCTTTTGGACCGGACCCGTGATTAACAGTTTAGAACACGACCAGGCCGGAAATGTTTAACATCTCGGTCAGTAGGTGAGCGCGGGATTAACACCCTTCGGTATCGGAGGGTTGCGCGTGAGGGGTGCGATTTATGGCTCGCTTCTTCGTTTCGCTGCCGTGAGATCGGCAATTTTGCTTGATTACCGCCAACAGCTCCGAGTGAATTCGAGCGTTGATTGTTTGCGCGTTGAATCACGGAGAATGATACGGAAGAGAAATTTCACGATTCGAGGGCAGCGAACGCTACGAGGGGTGAGTGGATGGGAGCTACCACTTGAAACGACTCGTTATTTATTGACTCGACCAAAGCACGCTTTTGCGATATATCGAATTTGATTGAACTCGACGATCGACGCGACTTTATTTTTCCCCCCCTGCCCCCCTATTTTTCCTTTTTCTGTGTGTCTTTCAAACTCTCCGACATGACGAGCTAATCGGGCAGAAATTGCAAATAGAGGAATTAATACAGATGAAACGAAAGCTGCAAATATTAGTCCTTACTTTATAAACGATTTTTTGGTCGCCTTGCATTTTGTACATAGCGATTGTTTTTTTAAGCAGAATGGGTTTTGAAATATCGCGGACTAGAAATTAACAAGCGAATCGTGGAGATACTTTCAGTTGCATCGGTTGAATAGCGTTTCTTGGGACACGGTTTGCAGTTTGCACGGCTTGGTAAACGTTACGCGAGATTATGCTGTAAACGATACTTCAGACTGGATACGATATGCAAATTTCCCACCAAATTATATTCTCCACCGGTTACGAGACGTCCTTTCTCTCTGGTTTCCATCTTTCCCCGTTCATCATCAATCATCGTTTCCTCTGCTTTTTTAATCAAAGTCCATCGTTGTTGCGCTAATACGTGTTTCCTAATCGTTCTTGACGTACATCTCCGCGGACATCCAAGCCGCTGCATTAATCAGTGTTCCTCCTCGTAACTTCATATTCCTTCGCGTTTCCACGTGCATTTCGCGGAAAAATTTTCTTTCTACCCTTTCTCCGCACAAGGAACCCCGGTATACGCGTACTTTCCGAATGTACCCTTTGCACGTTCTCACGTAAAACCTTTTCAAACTCGGAATGTCGCTCAAGAGCGCATGTAATATAATATGATCCAAAGAAGGGTATGTAGCCTCACGGTATAATTTCTTTTCGGATTGTGAATTAAAAAGGATCTGACATCATTTCCTGTCCTCCTAAACCAGAACTACGTGTAATTTTAATACGTCCATTTTACCTTGTCCATCAAATATTTCTTCATTTTCCACTTCCCTTGCGAATTTAGTAATGGGATCCGGTTAAAATTAAAAATCGAAGAGAAAATCGTTGAAAACAGTTACACCGGATCGTGATTATATTCGGAACTGTCTCCAGACATTAGAGCCTAGATCGTGACTTTCGACCTCCTCGAACGCCTATACGCGACCTCCTCTCCGAATTCATTTCATCATCCCTCTATTTCTCTTATTCGATCCGAGCAAGCTCTAGTTACCCCGATAGTGATTCCAGAAAATATTGGATCACACCCGAAACCTCGAAGCAACCTCGCACCATAGGCGGACTCTAATCAAATCGCTCCGCAAAGCCTATCGTTTCCGGGAAAAAACGTTTGAGGGATTTTCGAAAGACCCGCGACAAAATTGCAAAAGCAAAGGCATAATCGGGCCTGCACACACGGCTAATCCCTGGCACGTGGAATATATTCTCCCGCATACTTATCCACAGCTCCACTTTTCTCACGAACGCTCGCCGAATTTCGCATGCTCTTCGGCCGCGACGCTCCTGGCACGGAATCCTTCCGCTATCGTTTACAATGCACCCTATATCGAAAGTTCTCCGCGGCATGTGCGCCTGGATCCGGCGACACAGTTTCCCTCGCAACCATTTTGCCCTGCATACCTCATATCCGAAGTTCACCAACTTCGGGTTCACTTCCGCATCCGCGAGTGCGGCGCAGGAAGGAAGAAGTCGTATGCGCGAAACAGCTCGCACGATCGTTCCATTGTCGGTCTAATCTCTCGACGGTGCGGATTCGTGTTCCACGGCTGATTTTAATGCTGCGCCGGATCGATCGTTCGAGAATCGATGATTTAGCAGAGGCAGGAAACAGTTCCGAGTCGTGACGATCAAGTAGAATTTATGTCTAGTCGAGAGCGACAGTAGTCGAGATTTAATTAGCAGCCACGATCGACTTCGAGTGGGCTTCTCGAGCTGAAGGGTTGAGAATTGAAATTGTAAGAAACGTATGATTACGAGAGTCATCGTGTAGGCAAATAAAATGCACACGGTATCTGTCGTGATTAAGTGTCGCGTTTGGTCTTCGTATAATGAACGAATTCCGATAAATGTGTCCCTCGTGGGTTTTTGGAAGAGGGAGTCCTGTCTCTGCAGCCTCCTCGAATTACTAACTTGACACCCGGGCTTGGTGTCTAAACATCCGCACCCGACAGTGGTCCTGGAATCTCGACGATCTCTTGGAAATCGGTCCAAGGAGCTATCTCCCGTCAAAAGACGAACGGCAGTGGTGAAACTCGCCCATAATTGATACGAGAAGCGAAGCCTCGCGGTTGTCCTCACTTTCAATGACTCGCTTACCTAACACTAGAACTATCGGTCTTTAATAGCTACCAAAACATGGCTGGCATAGATGACAGTAATTTTAGTGGTACAAGAAAGATAAATAAATATATTAATTATAGTTCAATCTCATTATAAGTCAACACGAATTTTTGTAAAAGCAAGTAGATGTTTCTAGTAAGTGCAGATAGAAAAATTCCGAAACCAGTCATTTTGACTCAATTGGTAGTTCTAGTGTTAAGTTCCAGTTGACAAAGGAACATATTCAACCCATGTAATTCCAATTTGATGAAATTTTTGCGAAAGATAGTTTTCAAAAAAATATTTGACATCTATTTTTTTTCATCGGCCGTTGTTCATATTAAAGGGGTGGAAACAGCCCTCAAAGGTAGGAGACGAAAGTATATTTTTTGGAATATTTCGAGAACCGAGGGGGCTAGAGTCGTATTTCTTTCTTCTCGCAAAATTTAACTTTTCACGTGGGGAATGTAGCCACGTAGAACTAATTATGAAAAATTAATTTGTTCGAATAACATATGCGTTTAATTAACACGGTACCACTAACGGGGCACTCTGTATAAGCGACAAAAGTATTTATCAAGCGATATGCTTCAACTAAACTGTATATTTTGACACGAGTTCAGTCTGATTGTGAGTAAGAAGATAGTAGCAGAATACTTGGTTAGAGAGGAACAGCATTTACGCGGAATTCCTGACATACTGCTCGCTTGAACAGTATATATCGGAGAATACCTCTGTTCGTCTAATGAAAGTTATACTTCTGTTATCTGTGGCGGGTCGAATATGACTTGCATAGCGCGGAACGTGCGAAATTACTGAACCAGAAACTTGCCGAATAAAACAGAACGCAAAAACTCCCTCTAACATTTAGAAACATTTCGTCTATGTTCAAAACTCGTAAAATAATCTTATGAAAAATAGAAATCCCTAACTGTTGAAAGACAACGTCAGACATTGTCCCTTTTGTCTTAAAGCGTCTGCGACGTTTGGAACCGATATAGAACAGTTGAGAGCTATAACTGGCTAAGCGTTTATTCTTTTTCAACTCCTCAGCGTTCCAGTTCCACGAAAGGGGTCGAACCTTATTTTTATCATGGTTCCAGACATCGGACTATAATTGTATCTCTATAATTGTAGAGTAATTACTTCGGCTGATTACTTTTCGCTGATTAGGGACTGGAACTGACTCTAACTGATCACTCACAGAATGCTAGACTACTGCTCGAATGAATGCTTCGCTGAATATCTTAACAACTCTCAACTCTCGAATTCTTAAAACTGCCTCTATTCTCTAGAACGGGCCCTTTTAAGCCTGTCCAAAAGGCAAACGCCTCTTCCGAAGAAGGAGAAAACCACCTCCATGCCAAGGACAGGGGTGGAGGAGACTCCTCCTGCCGAATTAGGCCCTCCGAAGGGGACCCTTTCCGAGGGGTGACCGCTACCACGTCCTGGCCCCAACCTCTCTACAGGAACACTTCGATCATCACACCCTAATGAAGCCTAAAAATATTCTACATAATTATATTGCGTTTCTTGTTTTTCTTTTTCTTTTTTTCTTTTTTTTTTTTTTCTGTAGCGACCATCATTCTTACCCTCGCCACTGGATGGATTCCATCATTGAGGATTTTCTCGCACGTCTTTGAGAAACCTCCAATTACTATATATATATAACTTCCCGACCTTCCAATAGTATCCCAGTGTCTAAGGCAGGGCCTGCTAGGGTAGCCGTATTGATGAGTCCGCTAGCAGGCCCAGGACGAAACGCATCCCTTACTTTTCCTACCTTCCCTTCCAACTACGCCGCCATTGAGAACACCACCGACCAGCTGACATCTCAAAATGATGGCGGGGGAGTACCTCCCACATTTCTTATTCTAAATTAAAATTACCATTTTCGCTGAATACCCGTACACTGTGTCTCTTAACCTTAAATCTACGACACTAACGAACTCCGCCATTTTCTCTCTCAAATAATTCACCGGTCCATATATCCGGAAAATTGTTATATTGTTATATTAAATCGGCATTCTCGGTCCATTTCAACGAATCGCACGGTGTTTCGGTATAATATCGCTTTCAGCCGTCGAAAGCATTGCTCTGGCCGAGGAGCCTGGTTTTAGGAAGCAGACAACGGAGCGTTCCGCTTGAAATTCCGCGCGGAAAAATGCTCCTTAACAGAGAGATTCATTATTCAAAAGGGATCGATCGCGGTGGAGATATGAGCGCGTAGCTTGCAGCCCCCTGTTTATGATTCATTCAACGATTTCCCACGCGAGTTTTCGTCAAATATCCCCACCTACCTGACCGCGCAAAGAGATATCTTAGAGCGGGGTGTACGCGTCGGAGCAGGGATGAGCGTGGAATTACAAATAAACTGGAACAGAGAGACCCAGAAGGAAACGGCGCTTCCTCGTTAAATCCACCGTCCGAGCGAGCACCGTTCGCGAAGAAAAATTTCACTGTTTGCATCTGATAATACGTGGATGATCGAATATCGTCGCGTTGGGAAGATTCGTCGGACGCGATCGTCTGAAAATCAATAGGGAAGAGGGCGAGAGAACGGAGAAAGAGCGCGGTGAAAAAGGAGACCGTGGAATTGGTCAATATCGACGTGTATAGATTTCTCTTTCCACTCAGGTTTGTCAACAGCCGCGTTCTCGCGAAGTTTCCCTTTGTCCCAACCGTCTGGTCGAAAATCGAACTGTTTGCGATTCGTTGCCGAGCTTGCCGGCACTGGCAGCGTCGAAAAAGGGGTTGGAAGTCGGTGTACGCGGAAGTAGACAGGGCTGGTAGAGAAGGATAGAAGGGATGAAAGGGATGAAAGAGAAAGAAAGAAACGGACGGTACATTTCCCGTTGTTTTGCCGTGGAACGGGTCTTCTTCACCGTTCTTCGCCGGGGGTGAGACGCGCAGCCTGGCCTCTCCAAGAACTTTTAAATCCTCGACATTTTACCGGCGGCAGTGCGCGGAGCTGGTCTTGTTTCCTGCCATTTGCTCGCTTTTCGAGCACCCACAGTCCCTATCGGATCATAAGGAGCCCGCAATACCTCGGCATTAATTTTTCTCACGCTCGAGAAGCGCGCCGCACACCCGTTTCCGGTACCCTCTACCATTCCGACCGCCCAAACGTAAAAGCGCCGTAGACTCGTGAATTTACATGGTCGAGAGTTTTGGAAGACATAGTCTCGACTTTTATTTTATTTACTTTTTGTCATTTTCCTTGCGTCTTCTTATCGGACACTAACGCGATTCTCGTATATCTTTGTTGACCAGTTCGCTGTTGCGACCACTTTGAAAAGTAAAACCTCGTCAAACACAGAATACGCGTGGCTGTTACGATTGCATTGCTTCGTAATTTTATTCTTGACGGAGCTAACTGGCCTGAGATGACGAATGCGTGAAAAAGAGATTTCTTTGAGATAAAGTCGTTTAATTTCATCGTAATACGAAAAAATTTTTATCTTTTTTATATAACAATTTTCCTTCAGAATTTTTGAAAACAAAAATATAAATTTTGAGCAAGAGAAGTCGTATCGCACGACAATTACTAAAATTTATGTATCTACTTAACTCAAACGTATATAATTTGCATACGAGAGAAAAAATTCCACGAAATATCAGTTTAATCTGTTCGTTTTATTTCGTCTTAGCCTGCTAGTATTCAAAACACCTTAAAATTCGCGAATATATTTCAGTTTCCGCTAAAATGGCGATTTAAGCAGAGAATTGCAACTACTTTCTACGCATGACGAGTATACTCGTTGTAACGCAGATAATTGCTATTTCTCAACGATTAAGAAAACAGCAAACCGGTTAACACTAGAACTACCGATCTTTAATGGATACCTAACTATAACGTGCACAGATTATAGTAATTTCAGCGGTACGATGAATACGAGTGAATATATCGATTACAGTTCTTTCTTAATACGAGTTGATACCAATTTTATTATTAAAGCAGGTGTGTGTGTTCGGTGATTGCAAAATGGAAAATTCTGGGACCAGTCATTTTCACTGGATTGGTAGTTCTAGTGTTAGAGGCGAAATATTTTCCAGTTTTCCGATGAAATCCCAGGATTCTTTTTCGAGGCTCGTTAGGGTCAAGTGGGGAACGGAGTTAATCCCAATTCGAGGAACGTATTCCGTTTGATTTATGCCAACAATATCGCGATACACGTAATAATCATAATACTGTTAGTGGCGCTTATCCACTACACGCTATTCATCAAAGAAACTAGTTCATACGAGTGTCGATGTATTAACCACGTTTTGCAAGCGCCGTGCAATATCTGCATACGTTCTGACTGAAATGTAAACTTAGCGCGATTGAATCTCTAATTGGGACCTAAATCAAACAGCCCCGGTTGATTCCGCGCCCGTGATCGATCGCGTTTTACTGGAATTAAAGAATTATAGCGCTAAACGGCGAAATTGTCCGAGCCATTTCCGAATCAAGCGTGGATGAAATTATGGCGCTCTGCAAACGAAGTTGAAACGCTCGCGAGACTGCATTTTTCGCGATATCCCGACGAACAAATTTTCCGCGATATTCCGCGGGAAAAGGTGTATTCGCGGATATATTTCCAGCTCGATTGCGGTGGCAACCTGACCTAGGCAAATGTACTATCTCGCAAGCAACGTATCCCCAAGGGAAAGCTTGCAGACTTTCTCCGAGTATTACGTTCCAGAGAGCGGGACTAAGATTTCTATGCGCCGTGTTTATTAAGTTTCGAAACTCTCATTATTCCCCCAGACGTTTCTCATAAAGAGCGAGAATAAACTTTCGAGAAAATGCCATCGATACCAGGTCTCGGTGGATGCTTAATAATATCGCATAATGGTAACATAACGCTAATATCCTATATATTCCTCTTCGACGTTTCGTATTCGCGTTCTTCGCTGAAAGGATAAGCGAATTTTCACCCGTTCCCGTTTCCATTTCCAAGCTAAAGGTAAAACGAAACGAAGGATAGCTACCTTTAATACCTTGGTAACACTTTTATAAAGCACGGAGAATTTTTCAACGTTAGAAATCTGAAAATCGAATCGGATATTTCAGGTAACAAACGATGGTATATTGAATTTTAAAACTCGATGACATATTCCGACACGTTCTTCGGGTTCAAATATTTCCGCTTTAAACAGATGGAACAATACGTCGGGTAAAACTAGTTATGTTTCCCTATTATATCGAGCAGAAAGCTGTCAGAGTTAAACAATCCTGGCGCCGCGCGCAAGCGCGTTGAAACTTGTGCGAATAACTTCCAAACTACCGAATCTCTATCATCGGTACCCGCGTATCGCCATTGTTCGCAAATGCAATTCATTCGTAATTTAAAAATTAGGATGAAAAGTTCGCGAGCGTTCGAACGATGAAACATCGACGCCATGAAGCTAGGTGGTACGATGGTAACTTCCAAACGAACCGATAATTCAATAAAGGAAGAAGAAAAAATTAACACACGGAATAAAATCGCAAGCAACCGGAAACAAACGCGATCGATATCCGAAGCTTGCAAAACCACGCTGTATCGCGAAATTCGTGAAGAACACCTTCTGTTCGTCTTAACGATCGTTCGTTTCCGCTCATCAGCCGCAATCTTGCACGCCGGAGCTCTCTTACTCGTCACTTGCTTATCGTAACTCCATAAATCAGGCAGGAACTAGGGCAAAGGGACGGCCAAAAATTCCGGCTGAGTTACCACGAGCCGTCCCGCATAATCCCGATTATCAAGCCAACCCCCGAAAATCCAAGCTTCCCTTAGCATTCGCGCGCCACCATTCCGCGTCGGATCTCCAGCGTCGGATCCAGCGTCGCGAGATCTACCGGATCGACGAGAAACGCGGAATATAATTTCCATCTGAGCTGCTCCCGTGTGCCACCGTTAGCTACCCGGCAAACCGTAACGCGGATGGAAACTTTCTAATATCACCCGTTGGCTGAGCGTGGCAATCTTTCCCTGCCGAATTAAGTGGACGACGTCGGTTTGTCAGCGCAGCTCGACGTTTCCCGCTCGTGGAGCAGAGCGACGTCCATGGAGGCTGAAATAGGGGTTGCAAGGACGCGAAGCGGAGACGCGACAGCGCGAGGAAGCCGGTGGCAGTTGTCGAAGCGTTAAGAAGGCGTTTCGAAATCGCGGACGAAACGTCACGGGTCCGACGTGAAGTGGCGTGGTGCTAGCAAACCAGAAGGAGATGAAGTACGAGACGAGCTTTGGAAAGCCGGCAACTGCCGTTTCCAGGCGCGGTTAAACGATACCGAGTCGGCACGGACCAAAGGCTGACTAAATGTCGCCCCTGGTCGGAAACTAAACGAGAAATTAACTTGGAGAATAGAAATTTATGCAGGCCATGTCGGCAGCCACAGTCGACAGCCTCTGTGCGGGCATACTCGCTGTGCAATCGATGAAAGAAAGCCGAGTCGAGCAATTGTTGCGAAAATCGCGAATTATATTCCGGGGTTATTCCTACTCTCTGTCTCACTGTCTCGCTTACTCTTCTTTCTAAATAATAGCACGCGATATAATTTTTAGCGTTTCCAGAGAGGCACGCAGTGTCCAATTCCATCTACAAATTTCATCTGAAATTTCTCAAAATTCATTTCCAACATTTTTCAACTTTCTAGCTGTAATTCTTCTGCAGAATTAAATTTTGTTTGTAATCGTATGATTATTTTCTACCGAGATACACGGTTTCAAATTGACTCGAGGAACACGGAAAGTGCCTGCTACAATTTTGTCGCGTACTGTACCAGTGGTAGAAAACGAAGATCGAAGTCGTGCTTAGACTTCGGTGAAGGAAACTTTTGGATTAACGTTTATTCTGGGCGGAGTTGAACGGAATCGAGTGATATATCACGATCGTTTTCTTTCCGAGTTTATTCCTAATGAATGCTCATCCCACGCCATAGCTATGGAGACAATGAATGCGTCCTAGAACGAGCTTATTCAGCGAGGTAACGGGACGCTCCGCGAAGGCGGGGCACTCTTTCGGCCTGGAAAAACCGTGCATTTATCGCGACAACGATATTAAGAAAGAGACGGTTAATGCATAATGGCGGGTGTATTGATTTACCCGGTGTTACGTAACGTTCTTTATGGAAAAGTGTCCTTTAACGCGGTTACAGGGCCGCGTTAATCGCATCGGTGTGTAAATTTCTCATGGCGTAATTATCGTTGCAGCGTGCATGTTGCACGACCAGGGGCCATCGCGTCGTGATAAAGGCGGTGGAAAATTCGTCCAAGTTACAAGCGTATCGGTTAAAGAGTTCGGTAAATTAACGGAATTATCTTTGAAAGGAGATAGAAATTTAAGAGGACTTTCGCCAAGGGTTCTCGAATTATGTCGCCATTTTGCTTTATTCAATCTGGCTGGAAAGTATCCTTTCTACGCGACGTGAAAGGCTCTTCACACGGAGGAGTTTCAAAAGAATTACGTCCGTGAAAATTTCTCGTGTCAAAGTGGCCCATATAAAGTTTCAAAAACACTTGCCTGAAAAACCGTTGCAAATAACGACGAAATTTCGAGTGTTTTCGAGAAACGAAGATGCCGTTTCAGTGCAAAGTAACATTTCCTGCCAGACTTCCATGGAAAAACGATTTTCTTCCCGGCTATTTCCCGATCCACTTGTTTAGAAAAATCGGGTGAATTATTTGCCGGAATCACAATCTTCTATATACAGCTGGAATCACTCTTAAAAATAATTTCAAAAATTTCGTGCCAAAAATCCAGACTTGAAATTCGCTTAAAATTTGCATATAAAATCGGATGCAACGACAAAGTGACAGAGACCGTAGCTAATCGTTTGTTTCGATATTGTGGCAAAACGGTGACACGTTTTCTCTAGGCTCAAACGCAGATGCAAAGTTAATAGGAAGAATCATAATATTGGAAAGCTGGCAGAGCAACGAGACCTCTCAAAGCCATGGCAAGCCATGTCTGGCAGCTTTGAAACGCAACGGTGTGCGATACGGAATGGCAGTAGAGTGAAATAGCAGCGGAACATCGAAAGTAAAAAGCGAAAGAACGCCTTGCCATTTTCAGACGCACGCCACCAAGATCACTCGGTCGAATCTCGGCTTTGTAATATTCTTTGACGCGTTACCAGCCTGCGCCCAATAAAGACACCGCGAGAAACCGGTCAAAGGCACTTAAAGGGGAAGCAAACTGTTTGCAGGAATTCCGTTTCTACCCTTCACCCTCGCCCCCTTTCGTTCCTTTCGCGCATTTTAGACCTCGAAATGGAAAAAACTGCTGGTTAAAGATTGACAGAGAGGAAGAAGGCAGAAGCAAAAGAGGGATCGAGTGATATAATATTTGTTTATCGTAATCTTTGCCTACCTTGCTCAGGATCATTTCTACTTTACCAATAATGTTCACACACAGATATTTTTATTTTTTATTTTTTCACATTGCCTGTAAATTTTCGATATATTGTATTATACAGTTATATTGAATATAACTGACTACGAATGTGACGATCCGAGTGAATACATCCAATAGTGTACCATTGTGGAATTTATTGTTCACAGAAAACCTCCACGTTATTTTGCAGTTTACAAGCAGTATACAAACTCGTGTAAAATATAGTACAGGTAGCCCTCTTACAACGCGGCATCCTATAACAAGGTTTCACTGTAACACGATTCATAAATTGCGGAAACCCTCCTACAACACGGTTTCGCTCTAACACGATGAGAAAATTGCAAAAACACTGTACACCACTGTACTTTGTACAACACTGTATTTCTATATGAGCAGTGACGATGAAGAAATTTATTAAATTAAAGTTATATTAAATTAAAATAATATTTTTTTTTTTTGTAGTTTTGTGTTGTACATACGTTTATATTTTTAATAAAAATTAAGTTGTTCATGTAGAATTAAAAAAAAGTTTTTTAATTTTAAAAAAGTTAAAACTTTGTTTTTAGTAAGTTTTCGAAACGTAACCCCCCTTTTTGTACTGCCTCTGAGTCTCATACAACACGGTTTCACACAACACGGCCTTTTTTTGGAAGCTATCTACCGTGTTACAAGAGGGTTACCTGTACCTCTATTTAGACGTCATTCGTACAATATTGGTTTCAATAACGAAGCATTCGTACAGAGTTTATAACCACAATCACGTAACGCGTCTAACAGTTTTAACCCTTTGCACTCGACGACTCTTTCGTTACAGAAAAATAGCAATTCGAAGACTTTCTGTCATAGAGTCGACGAAATTTTTAAAATGGTAAATGAGAAATCATATACAAATTAAGACGCAGAATTATTTTTCTTTGACATTCCACACGTCGTTAGGTAATTTTATATTTGATATATTAATTAACGTCGATCTTTAAAATTTGATTAAATAGTGACTGAGAGTCACCTCTCGAGTACAAATGGTTAACATTTTTGGAATATCCAACACTGCTCCTATTCCAATAAATTATTATTAAACGGCTTATACAGTTATTCTAAACTATTATTCTATTATTGCTTCCTGTCTTGCTATCTTGCTAAGTTTCGATCTTGTCTTGTTCTAAAATAATTTACCTGACGTATTCCTACTTCTATTCCTGTACTTTATCAATTTCCAATTTTAATATCTTTATTACCACTTCCTTCATCCTATTATTACCTCCTGTTTTGCTATCTTGCTAAGTTTCGATCTTCTTGTTCTAAAATAATTTACCTGACGTATTCCTACTTCTATTCCTGTATTTTATCAATTTCCAATTTTAATATCTTTATTACCACTTCCTTTATCCTGTTATTGCCTCCTGTTTTGCTATCTTGCTAAGTTTCGATCTTGTCTCGTTCCAAAATAATTTACCTAACGTATTCCTACTTGTATTCCTGTACTTTAACAATTCTCAATTTTAATATCTCTATTACCACCTGCTTCTCTTATCGCTTCCACTCCTTCCTTGATAAATTTTTATCTCGAGACGCGAATTAAAATTCGCGAATTCGGTTTAAAAATTTACCTCTCAGACCGTTTTCACGCTCGTCAGACGCGTGATAAAATTTAATAGATCCTCGCGCGAAAATCACGAAAAATCTGGGGAAACGATGCTCCTGGAGAGAATGGCGGTTACGGAGAGGATTAATGGCTTCGACGGGTAATCGGCTTGAAAGTGTCAACATGACACGAAAGGTCAACATTCCTTGTCACTTCCAAATCGATCAAAATGATTTTCGCGAATATAATTGGTCGTGGAAAAAAAAATTAATTTCAATTTTCATCCACAGTAGGCATACAGTTGCTTCTATTCGTTTATATTGAAACATTCTGATTAACCTTGTTCCCGGATACTGTGATAGCTGTACCAGAGTTGGGAAAAGTCAGGTGCAACGAAGAGTAAAAATTAAAAACGAAAAGTTTCGATTCTTGGAGGATCTAGTGACTTTTAACTGATGAAGGATGTCGAAAAAGGAGAACAGCTTTAAAGGTGGAATAAAAAAGATACGGGTTCGTTACCTCGACCCTGTCATCAGCAAATAGTTAGATGTCCTTTATGAGAGAAATACCTGGCTCGAGGGGAAAAAACGGGCTTAATCAGGCCGCACTAACGTGATTATTTCTTGCCAGCCTTTAAAGGAGGTCAGTTAATGCTCTCGAGCCAATGTAAAGAATACCTCGAAGAGTAATTAATAAATTTCTGAAAAAGGCTCGCGCAGAGAAAGTTTTTAATAAAAACTGTGCGTGCCGGACCTAATGAAGCACCAAGATGAGGAAAGAGATGAAACAGAGTCAAAGATGGAATTTTTATTAGACGAATGGTACATGGCGACACGTGGCATCGCTCAATGTTCATAACTGCCTTTATTTGTATCTTTTCGATCCGTTTGATGTTGTTTGCTGATTATTCGTCGAATCAATCGACCAACTTTGCTAACCTCTTTCTCCTTTATTTGCATTTTCAATTTTAAGAAGATTTAAATTCGATATCGCATCTTCAACTATGGATTAAAATTGCCCTCTTGCGTGCCTTCTTCGGGCCTAGAATACTATCAACCGATATGTAACGAAGTCATGTACCATTGTGTAAATATCTGTAATTTCTACTTATTACAGTATACACCACTGAACGTGATTTAAAATATTTACACAGTTTGATCGATCCTTATCATCTTGGAATATTCACTCATTCGAGCTAGCTATGGTAGGTTGAGGTCTATTGATACAGAAAATCGTATCGATGAGAACAAGGATATATTTCTCATAACGATTTCGAACCCGAGCAGAGATACCATGACGATGATAATAAAGGAAGTTTAAACAAAAATAATCGTTAACACCGACTTAGAGCTCTAGATAAATGCTAGATTAATCCTATGCTGACTGAGATCTGCGCGTCTAACAACGATTCCTTTTTAATAACAAGACCGATTTATTTAATCTGAAATATTACACTAGCTTTCTCTCAAGTCTCAAGCACGCGATTCTCTACTTACTACGTCTCGACTACACGCATTCTTCGTTGATCATTCATTTCCCACGCGAACAAGTACTTCAAATACTCGGACACATTTCTAGACTTTCGTTCATTGCTTGCACTCCACCCGGTCATAAATATCTCACCCAAACAATCTTTGCACGGGGTCATCCGTCCGTCCGCATGCACTCCAGATGTTACCCTAAACGCCTGAGCCGGACCCAATACCGATAGCCTTAACTGTTCGAGTCCCAAGCAGCGCGATCGCGCTGTTCAGATTTCATGTTGAGAAAACCCGGCACATTTCGAGCGTTCTTAACAGCTGACGGTGCGTCACTGACTGTCAAAATTGAAACGTTATCACGCTATTTGACATTTATTGCCATAATATAAACGAAGCGCTATCGCGTTGCTTGGGTCGTCTCGTACTCGACGAAACACTTTCTGGTACTTAGAGACAGCGCGGTCGCGCTGCTTGGGATTCTTCGACAGTGTTTTCTTCAAAACCCTCTGGGACTCAAACGGTTAATACTGTTTCCTTTGCTAGACTCCTTCCCAGCTCGTAATACCACAATTGTGATCGAACGATCGCGATACTGACAAGTCAGGAGTAGTTGCAACAATTCCGTTTCGCAAGCTTTAATCCTTTCGGTACTACTGCCACCCAATGGTGGCGGCCATGAAACGTTCTCTGGGTACTACCGTCGCCTATTGGCGGCATCCACGAAACGTCACCGATGACTCTCGGGGTCCGAATGAAAAGTTTAGTGTCAATCACGCTCCAGATTTCTGTGAATACCGCAAAACACGTTTTCGTGGCTTCCAGTGCCACCACTCTTGTGCAAAACTTCCTCGTACCACGAATGTATAACCGCGGCCAGCTTCTTCGTACCGAAAGGGTTAATTCGTTCGGACATGCGCGTCCGTTTGATTCGTATGATTCCGTATGATGAAACAGCTACAGACGTAGCCGACTTTCGTTTCGCGTCTTTTTCAACAGGCCCGTTTAAATTTTATCATTGCCCGTAATTATTTGGCCGTGGCGAGGAAAAGTGCGGAGCAAAGTAATAGCACTTCCAATGCTGTATATTTAACTCGGCTGGAAACGAAGCACCGTGCCAGAGAAACTCTTGTTCGAAACTCTCGGCTAAGGCGAGTTGGAAATCTGCAATCGCCTGTTTAAACACGCCTCGTTCCACTCGCTCCGAATGTTCATGGATCCTTAAAAGACTGACGTTGCCGTTTCAATCGTCAGATGGAGACGCGAAGGCTCCAACGTGGCGACGACTGAGTAGTTGCTGATTTGCCAACGAGCTTGGATCGCGAAATACGGATCGAGGAAGCGTGAGAGAAAAAAAGAAACAGAATTAAAGGATATCAGAGATGGAGGATTCGATGGTATTCGAAAACGATTAGGATTAGGAAGAGCATAGATCCTGATTCGAGCATTTGGAAAACTGTTTCAATAGTCAGATGAGGATGTAAAGGATTCAACATGGCGACGGTTCAACGTCGCAATTAAGGGTTCTAGAAATAGAGGAAGAAAAGGAATTAAACGGCACGGAAAGATCGAGGATTTCATCGTGCTTGGAATCGATTCGAATGGCTCTTGATCCTAGTATTTACCGTTTCGCGATTCGATTAATACCCTCGCGGAGTGGAATTAAGTATGGCGGCCAGTGAATCTGTTTTATTCGCAAGCCTCGTTAATTCGATAATTTTTACGACCATACGAAATCACCGGTTGATAAAAATTGCAATTTATCACTGTACCAGATGAAACAATTAAAATGGGCGAATAAATCTAGCCGGGTTAGATTAATGCGTAAATAATTCGAAACGTATAAAATAAATCGATGCTGATGGATACTGCCGTTCGAAACAGAGCTCGCACGATATATCGTTACATTACCCAGTCGCTGCAATAACTTCATTTTGCACAGGCCATTAAGTTCCCTTGCATTTTAAAATATATCTGCCGGGTGAATTATTATTCTCGATGCAGCTTTTTTGAAAACATCGGCTATGCCGAAAGCGTAAATTGCGCTTTCAGTCGTCCATGATCGATGCATCGTGCAGCATCGATAATCCAAGTACCCTCCATCTTTCTGACGGACTTGCAGAACTATACTAACGATAAGTCCCCTTGTTTTCCGATCACTCGATCACAGACTCGTTATTGCTGCGATTGAAACTTGGAAATTTCTTAATTACATTTAAAAATTTAGAAATAAATATTTCGTACCACGCACACGATTCTACACTCTCATACTACCTATTAGGTTCGTTGCTAACCTTTAATTTCAAGTGACGTAACTGTTGGAAGTCAGCTACGCCCATGCACGATGACGACAGGCTTGTTAAAGGTTGCAGACCAGTACCGACCTTTGGACTTCAAGGGGTCGGTTTTAGGGGTTTAAAAGGGCCTGCTGTCTCTCGAAGCTCTTCACTCTCAAATCAGGAACACTACGGATATCTGATATATTGTGACCCACAGTGGTATTAAAAAAGACTCTAGTATTACATTTGTACATTGCATAAAATGTGTAATTTTCACGTATATTAAACCTTTATAAATACAATTGCGGTATAACTGAATACAGTTACTTCCCTGCACGTTAATCATTTGGCTATTTCCTTCACGAAATTCCCAATAATAACAATTCATTTACACGCGATTTTTCAATATTTTATTTCAGGAGTTCCATTGACTTTGTAGTAGAAAATCACGGACCAAACTCTCTCCTAAACAAATTCCTCCATAAACCTCGAGAGAAATCACCTGAAATCGCCTTAAAAGTCAGCCGAGGGGGAGCTAAAAGTAAAAGAGATCCGACAGGCGATCTCCAATCCTAATTTCTCGGGGAACGGAAGCCGAAGGGAGGATCCGCGATGATATCTGCGATGATTATCTCGGTTAGAAGCGGGGGACAAAACACAGGAAGGATCCAGACAAACGGGTCGGTTTTATCACGGTGGCGTAAAAATGGCAGAGCCCTCGGCGAGATGTTTGGCAAAACGGAAGCTCGTAAAGCCGACGGATGTAGTGGCGTAACGCGTGGTTAGAGTATGATCAGGCACGCCATTTTTCCACCACGATTTCACTACGAAATCCGGCCAAGGGTTTTATCTTCGCGCCGGTGTAAACCATGTGTCCCCGTTTCGTGTTTTATCCGAGAATCGATATCTAGCCGGGACTCTCCTCTCCCTGTTCCAGCATTTTTTACCGCGTGCCCCGCGTAAACAGTTTCGCTGACACTTTCATCTTCCGCATCGACGGGCCCCGTTTATCGATAAATATTCGATTCCCGAGGCTGCAAACTGATTCCCCCGTTCGGCACCCTAGCTGCCGCGCTCTTTCTTTCAACGCGGTCCAACACTCGCGGAGAAAATATCGAAAGGGTTGGCAATGTTTACGATCACGGCACCCGAAGGGGTTGCGACACCTGAAACTCTATCTGGACCGTATATTCGTTAACCGAATCGATTCGTTATTGAAGATCGTGTGGAAGAGATAGTCGATATTCGATATATTTTTTCTCCTTTTTTCTTCTTTTCGGAGTTCGCGGTTTCCGGAATGATGGATAGAAGAGAAATTTGTGTAGCGCGAGGAAAGTTTGTTATGCAGAATCGATGGTAAAGATAGGTTACGTGCTCGGCGAAGTTGGTTGAAGTTAATAAAATTTACTTTCTATCTATCTTTGGTATCTATATCTATCTTTGGGTGGATGGTAAAATTTGGTTGCAGAATATTCGACAACGATAGATTTGGGGTAATGGTATTTTAATAACGAGTCGACGCGTAGGAGTAAAATTAGGTATGAGTTTCGGTTGTTGGATTATACAATACAATGTAACACACTGTATATAATATATTAGAAATTCTTTCGATGGATAAACTAGTGGATCAGGTTTAGATTTAACTATAATTTTAAAATGGTAGAAGATAGAAAAAAGATTGATGAGGCAAAATGAAATGGTGTTGAATGGCGTGTAACCTTTAGTGTACAGGTAGCCCTCCTACAACACGGCATCTTATAACACGGTTTCGCTATAACACGATTCATAAATTGCAGGAACCCTCCTACAACACGGCATCCTGTAACACGGTTTCGCTCTAGCACGATAAGAAAATTGCAAAAACCTTTATACAACACTGTACTTCTACAGCCGCGGCGAGGCTTGCATCGTTATTTTCTGAATCGTCAGAAAATGAAATTGGTGGCATATTAGAACTTGCTAAATCAATCGGAGGCGAAGGTTTTGCGGATAAGGCTATTGAGGACGTTCAAGATTTACTAGTGGAAGAAAAAGTTGACGAAGCGGATTTGATGGAAATGGCATCCGAAGCTGTAAATCAAATCGATTCTGAGGACACTAGTACTGATGAAAATTGTGCAGTTAATAATTTAACATTAAAAAAATTACAGGAAGGCCTAAGCTTAGGTGAAAATCTCGAGTCATTTTTCTTGAATGCAGATCCTTCCGCTGAAAGAAGCCGAAAATTCAAAAGAGAGCTGCAGAACTGTCTAGCTCCATACCGAGAAATTTACAATGATGTGGTGAGAACCAGCAAGCAAAGTAAAATTACAGAATTTTTTAAGAGGGAAGAAGATGCAAGAACTTTAAATGAAGAAAAAAGTTCTGAAAGTTAAGGCGATATCATTCCACCGAAAAAACGTTCTCGGTTGATTATACTGAGCAGTGACGACGAAGAAATTTATTAAATTCAAGTTGCGTTAAATTGAAATAATATTTTTTGTTTCTTTTTGTTTTGCGTTGTAAATACATTTATATTTTTAATAAAAATTAAGTTGTTTATGTAGAATTAAAAAAAAAATTTATTTTCAATAAGTTTTTGGAACGTAACCCTCCTTTCTGTACTGGCTCTGGGTCTCATACAACACGGTTTCACACAACTCGGAATTTTCTAGGAACCTATCTACCGTGTTCTAAGAGGGTTACGAGTAATTGAAAGCTTACTACAGTAATACTTTTCTACGGATCGTGAATAAAATTTTCTAAAGTATTACTCGACCTGTAAATGCATAACCAAAAAACATTGAATACATAAATGAACCTAAAATTGTATAATTATATAAAAATTATACAATAATTACAGCCAAAAATCGCAAGAATCGATCGAGATTTAGAAAAAATAACCGATGAAAGTCAAACAACCCAATAACTTCTCGCGTCCTGTCACATTCGGCACTATCTTTAATAAACGATCGGCTAAAATCGGAAAAAAACCGGCAAACTAATTAAAACACAGAGCACTGCACGCAATTAGGTGGGAAAATCATGAAAATC
>NW_016908212.1:371210-400017 GCF_001483705.2 Eufriesea mexicana | reverse complement strand
GGGAAAATCGCGAAAATCTGAAGAAATTCGGAAGATATAAGCCATGAAAGTCAAACGACGTAATAAATTTCCGCGGCCCGTCATATTTAGCACTATCTTTCATAAACGATCGGCTAAAATCGGGAAAAAACCGGCAAACTAATTAAAACACAGAGCACTGCACTTAATTAAATTAGAAAGTCGTGAAAATCTGAAGAAATTTGGAAAATATAAGCGATGAAAGTCAAACGACGAACCGATTTCCGCAGCCTCTCATATTCGGGCATTATCTTGCATATGCAATCGGTCGAAATGGGGAAAAAACCGGCAAACTAATTACAGCAGTCTATTCCACGCAAGTAGGGCCGAAAATCCGCAGGGGCAGTCGAGATTTGGAAAATATAAACGAAGAAATTGAAAACTATGCAATAACTTTTCGTGATTTCACCCTATCAAAATTGAAGGAGAATTGACAAAACAATTAAAGGCAAGTACGTCAATGTCTAAGAAAGGCCGGTAATGTGTTAAAAGTATTGTTACGTCTAATTATTGTATTGGAATAAATGCCGTAGGTATAGAAATAGATAGACACCGGATCGGAGATGTTGCTTTATAAACCGACGACGCTCGACTGACGGTTTATGTAACGGTTTTAGATGACGGTTATAACGGTTTCTTTTTTGTCGCTACCACGCGACCGAACTCTCTAGAAAATTCCTTGGACTTCGCACTTCGCTTCGCTCGGCAACCACTCACACGTATCTATGCATATGTGGATATATATTTGTAGCAAGCAAAGTATTAACCCCTTACCTAACGGTTTAAGATTCGATGGCACGTACCACACTCAATAGCGAAGTCACACAGTCGCACGTCGAGCGATATCGTCCGAATCCGGAGAAGAATACATGCAACTGCCGAGTTTCAACTTGGCTGGGTAGAAAAACATCGACGCGTATTTATGGTAACCGATCGAATTTCATGCGAACGCGGCGAGGAATAACGCTCGACTGAGTCGAGGAAACGTCGTCGAAGATTAACCTTGAGCCTGATCAGTTATGTTTACGTTCGGCCCTATGGCTAGGCTATTCGCTTTCTCTCTCTCTCTCTCTGTCTCTCCCTCTCTCTCCCTCGCAATACTCGTGTTTCGCCCCATTTTCTTACCACATCTTTCTCGTTGGTGATACTCGTGTTTAGGCCGCATTCTTTATCACAGCTCTGTCTTTTATTTTTATTATTTTTAGGAATTTTGTTTTCTTTCTGATGCTATTTAAGAATTATTTGGTACGCATTAATATATAATAAATAGTATATAACAATTAATAGATAATACAATATGAAAAAATATATACAAAAAATATATACAATATAAAATATTGTACATATTTTTAATATATATTTTATTTTTCGGTATATTTTTTAATATTACATCATACTGCCATAATTTCTGTTTTTGTACAATAATTTAGTTTCTAGTATGTTCTTTTATAATATTGCAATGAATTAATTTTTATTAAAAACGTCTCTACTATAACTATTGTATACTTTTACTGTACATAAACACTCCATTTTAGCATCACGCTTGCGATCCTTAATATTACAAAACCAATCACGCATTATTAATTTGGCACGTGATAAACATTCTTGAAAATCGAAGAGATTCGATACATAGAACGCTAATAATGTATGCACTGTATGCCACTTTAAATCAAATAATATTGAGTACAGGTAGCCCACCTACAACACGGCATCCTATAACACGGTTTCACTAAGACACGATTCATAAATTGCGGAAATCCTCCTACAACACGGCACCCTATAACACGGTTTCGCTTTAACACGATAAGAAAATTGCGAAAACCTTTATACAACACTGTACTTCTACATGAGCACTGACGACGAAGAAATTTATTAAATTAAAATTGCGTTAAATTAAAATAATATTTGTTTTTTTTTTGTTTTGCGTTGTACATAATTTATATTTTTAATAAAAATTAAGTTGTCAATGTAGAATTTAATAAAAAATTTATTTTTAGTAAGTTTTCGGAAAGTAACCCCCCTTTTTGTATTGGCTCTGGGTCTCGTACAACACGGTTTCACACAACACGGCATTTTCTAGGAACCTATCTACCGTGTTATAGGAGGGTTAGCTGTATATATTTATTTCAAAAGTGGAGACTATTTCACGGTAAATTTCTTTGCATCTTCTATCCTTTCAGAGCTATAATTGCGCTGAATGTGTGATGTGGAGAAATATGTATGTATTTAACATAGATACAATCGACTGTAAATCAGTAATATCCTAAATTAGCATATCGACATTTCATGTATGAAACTATGAAACTATGTGTATGTGTGCTAATGGTTACATAGATTTTTAAATAAATATGCATCGGATAGAATGGAACAAATATGCATGGGATGGAAATATCTAACGAATTCAGGTTATTATGATAAATGAGTATGCGTGTAATGATCGAGGTGTTGTGTGAATTGTGTATGTTAATGTAATGAATGAAAGAAGAAAGAAAAAAGGAGAGTGATTTGGCATACGTCAGTTGCAATTGTGTATTAATAGTGAAAAGATGTGTGAGCATGTGATTATGAGAAATTAATTATAATTCAACCCAATATTTGTGCTTGATAATCTCTGTAATTCGATAAATAATTGTTCTTACTGTTATTAAATTTCACCCAACACTAACATCGGTGACTCTTGGAACTTCGTTCAAGTTTGATGAACGTAATAAAATTTCGTTCCATGTATCTATATTCGTCTCTGGTTGGATGGTGGAATCCTGTTATGAAAAGATATTTACCAACGATAGATTTAGGATAATGATACTTTAATAATGCGTCGATGTGCAGGGGTACAATTAGGTACGAGCTTCGGTTACTCTCGCAACTTTGACGTGTCTGTTCTTCTCCCGTAAGAAGTTCTATATTAAGGTGTTAGAAACTTGTTCCGAGATAGTATTTAATAGACAACGATATATTTAGAACACCGGTGTTTCAATAATGCATGAATCTACGCGGAATATTCCGTTGATAAAATTATGAGCTAACTCTTAGAATATTGAACCAATTTTCTTCTAGATTTCGAATATCAACGAGAAGAACCTCGCTGATAAAATTATAAACCTTGATAATACTGAGCTGTCCTTCCGTCTCATTCTTCGAGTATGGTCCTGGTCAGGTAGAACAGGATAAAGTCTGTTCGCTTTCGTGGAACACGCACTGTCACTCTGATCTAGAGTATCGATCAAAAATTTCAAGGAAAGCGTGGCTATGGGAGAAGAATTCCTAGAAGATTATAGAGGAACAAAGCATCGACCATAAAATATCAACAAGGTAAAAATGGCGTGGAACCGACGGAATTTTGTTTCTCTTGTGCCCAATTTCGAGCACAATGTGTTCGCTTTCGTGAAACACACACTGTCATCCCGATCTAGAGTATCGATCAAAAATTTCACGGAAAGCGTGGCTATGGGAGAAGAATTCCTAGAAGACTATACAGGAACAGAGCATCGACCATGGAAGTTCAACAATGTAAAAATGGCGGGAAACCAATGGAATTTTTTTTTCTCTTGTGCCCAATTTCGAGCACAATGTGTTCGCTTTCGTGAAACACACACTGTCATCCCGATCTAGAGTATCGATCATAAATTTCACGGAAAGCGTGGCTATGGGAAAAAAATTCCGAAGACTGTACAAGAACAGAGCATCGGCCATAAAATATCAACAAGGTAAAAATGGCGGGGAACCAATGGAATTTTTTTTTTCTCTTGTGCGCAATTTCCATAGTATTCGGATTCATAGCTCGGTGGCGATTTAACGAAGCAAAGAATCGAGCTTTGGCCCGATATCGCGATTCGATTCCACGCCGATACAAGCTCGCCTCCTTCCGGCGACAATTATCCTCGAATGCTTTACATCTCCGGTTTCGTCGACTGTTCGTTTCAGCAATGAGTGCACTTCATCGAAGTTGGCTCGAGGCACGGCTGCTCTTCGCCAACGAGTACGCTTAATCGACGCGGTATTTAAACGAATTGATCACTTTCGGCTGCCTCTGGATCGCTAATCCTTCGCCACACCTCTCACCGCGAGATTATTCATGACTCCCCATTTAATCAGATGCCTCCTAATATTTTTCATCCGCTATGTTTCTCCATTTCCTCGAAAATAACGCGCGTATCGATTACCGATAACCCTCGACGATCAGATCTTTGGAATTTGCAATTTTTCGGAGTTATTTTTTTGAAACGCGTTATGCGATAAATTTCTAGATGAAATATTTTATAAACGCGGAGGAGGAGTATCGTAAAATTAATCAAAAATAAAATACGATCAGATAATTCGAATAAACCGAATGGATTAAAACGAAATATTTCGGATGTGTTTCATAACGAATAAAGCAATTTGATACGAATCGAACGCTGCCCCGGTAAATGAAATGAATCCAGATGTACGATTATATATATGCGCATTACGGTTGAAATTCATTTGTCACACGCTTCAATTCACTTACTACCTGTAATGAGAGAACTTCGGCAACACTCCTAATTTGAGTAATACGCAGCTGCATAAATTTCATTAGTCGTCGTACCTCGTATCAGCAATTGGCGGGGTTGCAGCAACCTCGTAAATACAATCGATTGCGCACTCGGAAGCCCGTCTGGTTTCACCGGGGATATCACATTTTGGAGAAATTCGCAAACTCGAGTTAGAATCAGCGAGCACGAGTTTTCGTCGTTCAACGCCGTTGCGATACCGCCATTAATATTAATAAGTTACGGTGCACGTGCGTCGTTGCCCGCGAGCTGTTTCACTCGGAATATCAGTGACAGGACAGTGGTAACCGTGAAAATTATCCCGATAACCCAGAGAGCGGACAACAACGCGGAGACCGATGGACACTTCCGGTAGACGCGACCGAGACAAATTTCCCGGTAAAAACGGGGAAGAAAAAATTGAAAAATCGCAAGTCTCTGTTGGAAATATCGATGAACGTGCAGCGATAATCGTGAAAATTACTTCGATAACTCAACCGACGAGTAACAACGCCGAGATCGATGAACACTTCCGGATACACGCTACGAAGACAAATTTCCGGTGAAGATGGAGAAGAAAAAATGACAGCAACAATGGTTACCAAATTTCAAAATATCGGTTACTGGATTATAGAATTCTCACTGGTGTAGTGATACCGAAATAAAGATCATAAATGATTATTTTCTTTTCCAGAAAAGATGCGTGGTTATATTAGTATAATATTATTATAGCAAAAAGCAATTATAATGAAGATGAAATTGCCTTATATTCATTCAAGATATATGTGAGTTATCTCAGTGTTTAGATACCTACTTACGTTTATCTCGATGGTATTTAACACTAGATTTACGGAACCCGTCTATTTGATTTTCACTACTCCAATTATACGATGGTAATAGATTTAGTTAACTTATATTAAGACTATTAATATAATGTATAATTGTTTTTAAATTAAACTAATCGTTAAAAGAAAAATCCTTTACCTGTCAATTTGACAGGTGTCCTTAGAAATAGGTGTACAGATAGCCTCCGTAAATCTAGTGTTAAGAAAGTATAGTAATCTGATGGTACAAAATGTACACGTATATATTCGCGACAATTTCATCCCGATTTCATCATTTACGAAGAAATAAGCCTGATTTCCTCGCGTTTCTTATTTATCCAATATGGCATTGAAATTTTCCAGAGTCTAGACGAAACGAATTAGAAGTCTTTTGTTTAATCAGGAATTTTAATGAAAGAAACGAGGACAAAAACGAGCATCTTTATACGCAACGAAATTTAATTTGCACCTCCAAAAAGCAATATTGCCCATGTGGTTAACCGAAAAAGATATACTTTACCACCACTACGTTATACCGGGGGAAAAATAAAGAGGTTGTAACACGAAGTTCTTGCAGTAATTAAACGAAAGGGATAAAGAGTGTACTAGAGCAGCGAAATTCAAAATGCTTACATCTAATCGCTGCGAAACGAATAAAAAGTTTTTCATTAGAACGAACAAGAGTCTGCAACGTTTTACGACACGAGGAAAATTATTATTATTGACCCGCTTCTTGGTAAAGCTTCCAGTATCCATGACTTCATAAATCGCGACACTTGTTAATCGAAATATGAATTCGATACATTTCTTTTAAATATAATTTACTGAAACGTTTAATCCTTCTAAACACGTGGAAGCCCTGAAAATTTTTAGCGTACAATTGCTATACAATTTTCACTATAATTCTACTACAAATTTTAATTCTTTTTCCTTTTTTCTTTTTATTAAAATATCGCCTAAACGCTCGAAATATTCCAAGTATTCAACCCTTGTAATCGGGAAAATTTTTACGTAAAAATTTTTAGATTGCACGTAAGAGAAGTATAGCGATTTCCCGGATTATTGGTCCAACTTTTTAGCGTTCTCCATACCTTCCAGAGAATCGAGACACTGCTCGACTCATAAATCGACGTGTGACAACGCATTTGCCAACTAAATTTTGCAAGTTTTTACGCGCTCGCGAAATCGGCCATTTCGTATGCAACGACACGATGTTTGCCCATACTTCGACCTCGTGTATTTATTCCCCCTGCCAAATCACAAAAATTCGAAGTTTAACAGCACTTCGAATAAAAACGAAAATGCATGGCAATAACGGAACACGCGTCCACCATAAAACAGCAAATGAATAATCGTTCGCATGTTCGTTTCATAAAAATGATCCCACCGATTCTCTGTTATTTCGATCCAACTCACTTAACACGCGAGCATCGAATTTTTCAATTGCAACAAGACCTTCGAAAGCGAACAGATTTTTTCGTCGCTATTTCGCCGATATTTTTGTTTCCCTTGCTCGTTTTCGTTGGATAGATCATGCCGACTTAATTGTACGCCGCAAACTCTGGCTCCGAAAGGAAAGTCGGATTTAAGAAACCTACTTCTCTCCATTCACCCAAGTTTTTACACCGGCCGGAGCCACGTAAGAACGTGCCAATAAACTTTCGAATAGGATTATGGGTCGGATAGAAATGAAGCGAATTCGATATTTCCTGTCGTCCCGCAAGAGGAAGTCGGAAGATATTATAGTGACCTCAGGAAAATCGCAGAAATCAGCCGAAACGGTGTTTTTTCCATGGCTCCCCGACCAAAAAACGGATTTTATCGGGATTTTAGGTGCAATCGTGAGACCTGCAAAAATCTGCTTTTCACGTTACCACGGATTTAATAAAAAGACCAGGTTCGTGCCGGAATCAGTGAAATATCATAACTAAAATCCTGATTGGATGTCCAATTAGGAAACGACGACGTCCATTTAGTGGGACAACCTATGATTTCATAATCAGGATGGTTTATTTCGATGAAATACGTTGTCGAAGGATTTGATCCTCGCGTAATGAGTCGGCCGATGCAAAATGTTTTAACGTATATTAATCTGTTACCGAACGATATATTATGGATTAATCGAAGCGTCGAGAAATGATTAAAATGTGACGTTTGCAATGGCTGCAGGACAAATCGGCAAAGATCGTTATATAGAAGGCTATAAATTCTCGTGAAATTCGATGGAAAATTTGAATTAGAAAAGTGGTAATATTTCACGTATCGGCGTTTTATTTATTTTATTTTATACGGCAAAAATCCTGCAAAATACAGGATAATTAGCAGAACGGACAGACACGTCGAATGAATGATATCAATTTAAATTAATAATTCCGAGAACTGATGATCATTTACAGCTGTCAGTATGGAGCTAAAAAATAAATAAGGACCACCCCTTAATGAGTTATATTAAAAAGAAATAATAGAAACGAAGATCGTACATAATAATTATTACAATTGAATTTATTGTAATATTATTATAATACCAGCTTAAAATAATAGGGTAATGTTATTATTTCAATATTATCGTAAAAACGTCGATGTCGCGATTTTACAGAGATAAAATTAATTTAATCGCGATATTTTAAGATACCATCTCGACGCGTTAAAACAATTTTCTGCCGCGATAACAGTCGCGCTCCAGTAGCGAATTGAAACTTCAATGAAACGCGTGTACAGCGTGACAAAGTGCAGAACTAAATACTACTCCATTAAAAAAAGGAACGGTGCACGCTCGTAAAACGAGAGTTTTGAGTGACAAGGTAGCCCGTCGCGTTTTGCGTGTTTTAAGTGTGATCGAAATGCGTGTTTTCGCGAGTGTCATCGAGTTGATTCCTTGAAACGACGCGCCGTGAAATGAAAGCCAGGAAAACGCGGCGACCGTGGAAAAAGCAATAACTCGATATTTATCATGGCAAATTTTATTGTCGCGCCACACGTACGAAATGCAATTATTCCTCTTCAATTTCCCGGTAATACGTAATACCCGGCGCCAGTGTTTCTTTCGAGCTTTCATAAAAACAATTCTGTACTGTAAAACAGTCGTTGGGAATAATTTTCATTGCAATCACTCGATGGAAATTAATTCGCGAAAATAACTTTTACAAGTACCAATCCATTATCAAGCGCGTTAAAAAGATACACGGGAAAAGAGCTGAAGAGAAAAAGGGGAAAAAGAAAGAAAATAAAGAGAAAAATAAAAATTGCATCCGTCAAAGTATCGTTCTAATTCATACCTAAGGTATAATCTGTAAGAGAGCCATCGCCGACAGTCGACGACTTTGATGGCGACGACTTTGTGTTCGCGATAACTGATAGCTCTCGAGCACGCGTGTCTAGAACCAGTTCTTGGACGACTCTCGACGGGGTAACGTGTAAAGAATAAACTTTTTGAAACCGAGACTTGTTAGTAACTTTTATCCGAGTCCCTTCGGTTCTCCGAACTACCTTCTTACAAATCCTAAGTGTCATCTTTTAGCGAATAAACTTCGATCGCCTCGTTCCACGTGTACCATAATTTGCAAACGTATGGACCAGTTTAGGAAGAAATACCTCGACCCAGACGTACTTCGTGGTTAGAGACCAACAATTGTCCTTTGTTCGCCGCGTAATCACGTGGAATGGCAAAGGAAAAGGAAAAATTCGTGGACCACGAAGCGATATTTCCTAGCCTGATGGCTAATAATGTCCGTGCGGTTCCGCAGAGGGGCCATTCACCCGAAGGATATTGATGGTCAACCGACCGCGTTAAGTTACAGGTTGGTATTTCAGCTTTATCCGTCTCCATCGATACTCGGGAAAAACACACCCGTTTATAGACTGTTTTATCAAGAGCTATTTTTTCACCGTCGCTGAACCCGAACGCGAGAGGCGAAAACCGATTTTCCGCGCGTACATTAGCAGCGCGGCGATTGGTTTATCGAGTTGAAAATTTAAAAGCGTGTACAACCGATACTCGTATCAGACACTCCGCCAGTAATGATTTCGATGGCCATCGAATTTTCATGGGACTTTAACTTTCTTGGTAATAATCGAATTTTATACCTCTCCACCTCGAAACGCCGCGTGTACTCTACCTAGTACGACGTGGAAGATGCAACTTTATGGAGGAATATAACGCGCATGGCAGAAATATCGGACAAGAATAACGAAATTTACACGGCAAACTGGGAAATAAGTGTTAAAGGAATTGGGAATATCAGGTGACGCTTATAAAGAATTAAAATGTGACAACTCGAATACTGTGAAACTAGCGAATGGGGGGAATTTTAAAACGAGAACAAAAATACTAAATAGAAAATGTCACTTTATTCGGGAGTATGTGAGTGAATATTCAGTGAAAATGATACATGTTCCGAAAGAGAATGTGACAGCGGACTGTATGACTAAACCATTGAGTGGACCCGCGTTATTAAGAAATGTAAAAGATTTTATGTATGTAGCGTATCTATGGAACCAAGGGGGGAGATTGTGGTAGTGGTTGTCATAGAATGTGTGGTATGAGTGTGAGGAATGCTTATGTGGAAGAATGTGTGTGTGACGAGTATGTCAGAGAGTCGTGAAAAAACAATCAGTAGGTGAATGACAGTCATTACATATAGACGTTGTGTGTAAGAAAGTCCTCGAGAAATTATATCACAGTTAGAAGCGAATTTATTTTACGAGATTTAGATATAACTTATGTTGTGCTGTTATAGTATTAAATAAATCTTATTAGTTTATCCATTTACTCAGAATAAGATGCTCGAAAACACTCTCGAATTCTTTTTCCATATTTCATGCTAAATACTGCGCATCGGACTCGTCAATTTGCATGCAATTCTTCCGGCTACTCATGGCAGGGTGTCCCATTTCGGATCACATGCACGCGTTTGAAATTGTTCCCAAGCCTGGTGCAATAGCGGAGAAACTTGGGCGGACAGTTTGATCGCCCGAGTTCAGAACTCCAGCAGTAATTTGCTCGGTTAAGAAAAAAGCAATCAGCATTTCCTGTTCAACAATGGCCACACGGTGTACGACATAAATTTTTATTCCTCGATGCGGAAGTGTGTCGAGCGTCGGGACACCGGCAAAGTGTTATTTACAGTGGCGGATTACGGAGGAAATAAAAATCTACTTTGCGTTACAGCGCGTAAATCTGCGCGAGTCTTCGAGAAATATAGGACGCGGGAAAACAAACGGAGTATATGCAGAGCTTAATGATCTGCGGACTCTGGCATCTTCCGCGACCTCGTTTCCCAAGAACCCGTTAAATTCAGGCATATGAACGGCTATTAACCGGGAATAAACGAAGAGCAGACATCTTTCCTGCTACACACCGATAATACCCTTCAAACACCGAGTCTGTTGCGAAAACGATTAAATTTTTATGAATCAAGAACACTCGATCTGGAGTGATTCGAGTGTGAGGGAGCGAGGGTGCTTGAATCGAAGCGTGAACGACATATGCGTGCTTATCGGATGAGAGAGACAAAGAAATTAGGATAGGAAGATTCTGCTGGTGCAAGAATACGTGTAGATATTGTAGTATCGCAGGATTTCCACCTCGTGTATAGGTGACTTTAGCTTAGAAAGTCAGCAAGGGTTCGAGGGCCAAGTCGGTCGGAAAAACCTCGGCGATGCGTCAGGCCCTAAGCATGACCATATTTTGTCACGTTGGGGGAGGCTTTTGGGGAAGATATAAAAGAAGACAGAAGTGGTTAGTAAGCAGTGATTGGAAGAGTTCTTGAGAGACACTTCTTTAGAGGAGTTCTTAGTTGCGAGCCTATTGGATATCACATTTGCATATGTATGTGAGTTGGTGTGTTTTGTTTACGTGTGTGCTGATGCAGTGGTTCGGCATAAGACAAAGGATGGCTAAGTCGTCAGTCGTCTGTTGCTCGCCGTGGGGATATAAGGTTGTGCACGTGGTGCTAGAGAAGAAAATGTAAAATATAAAATTATATTAAGAATTAAATAAACTGTAGTATAAACAACAGAAAGTGTAGTGAATATTTATTAATTTGAAACATTAGAGTTTATTCTTTCAGAGCCATTAGTTGTAACAGGCTGAACTGTCATTGTGTCGTTGAGTTGAGTTGTAGTCTTAAGTTGTAGTCGATATAGATTCGTATGCTTAATCGTCACCCACATGTTGTTAATCTATTATTATTATTGTTAATTAATAAATAGTTCTATTATTTACCACCACCACCTACCAAGTCCCTGCAATATATAAATAACAAAACACCATAATTAATAACAGACTGTCATAAATTTGGAGTTGGCGAAGTTTCAAATTTCAATTCCGTATACTACGATATAGATCTTCCTCTCAGATTTTTCATAAGCCAATATTTCCTAAAAGATATACGGAATTGGAATAATCTTAGTATACGCGGTTTACTGGGGTGACGTTTATTCGGTGAGAGTGAACTATACCTATAAACAATTATTTTGTCCATCAAGTCGCTACCCAGCTCTGTTTACCCAGCTCAGGTATTTCTACGCGACATTAAGATCCATATTGGCAAGCTTCCGATCCGTTTATCAAGCACAATGTATCGTATCAGCAGCAGCGAAATTCGCCCCCATAGGTACTCAAAATGCACCGGAAGTATACGTTGTGGACCAACGACACACAACCAGAGGGACATCGAATGTCGTCCGCCCCGGAGATTCCGGCTGCCTCCATTATGGATCCATTGTTGGTTATAACCGTTTGCTGAATCCGTCCTCGTTGTTCCTTAACGAACAATGGCGACCAAAATACAGACAGATTCCGGCTGAGAGTCGCTCGCAGGATTTACGCTCGCGACGCCCGTGGAATCGGCACGGAATCGTGCTAATTTCGAATCAGGGTTGGAAAATTTCGAAATTTCGAGTCGAGGCCGTAGTTCGCGACGCGAATCTCGACGAATCCGACAAAGGCGTCAATGCGACGTTGATGCATCGTTCGTTGCAGCGGGTAAACAAGATATTAAAATTTCACGCGGAGGGAATAATGGGAAAAAGTGGAGTAAGAAGATTACGGGCCAACATTCGCGGTCGTGGACGCTGCACGCTCGAATAAAAAGCACGTATGGAATATGGAGACCGAGGATGTTTCCGTGGCGGAAAGAACAAAACTGTCGCGACAGGCGCAAATATTGTCCCGGTTTACCAGGAAACAACGGCACCCGGGGAAAAAAGCCACGGCGACTCGCGTCCCGCAATTCTGCGTATCAAGAACAACGGCTTTTACCGCTGACTTTCCTATTATCGTGGAATTGTGCGCCGGATAAACGTCGGAAACGACATGGTCAACGAAGAGAACGTCGCGAATGTTCCGCGGCCATTTCTGCGTGTACGCGCAGCTCCTTGGCACTTGAAGTGGTTTTGAAGGAGAGAACTCGAATGCATCGAACGGGTGTTGAGCACGGGCAGCTCGTATGAATACCTGTTCTAGGGAACCGTTGAATATATGTAGGATCGGGGTGGGTGGATTAGCTAAAGTAACGTTGTTTTACTACTTCTTAAAATACAATAAACTTATACTTATTGGCTACGAAACTAGAGACCCGCTACAGGTACGCTCGACTTCTACTGCTTGGACGCTATCTTGAAGACCGTGAAGGACTGTTGCTGCCCGCGCCCTGACACCCTTATTTAAACATTCGCTCTGTTCTTTTCCATACCCAGGCTTTCCTTCGCAATCATACTTCTTTCCTACGCAACCTCGGAGGGCGCGGTATTTCAAACACTCTGCACGCATATCTAATCTTTCGCTCTAACATAAACATTCATTGAAATCGATCCTCTTGCGCGGGGTCTCTTTCGTTCTGGGTCCAGACACACCTGCCACTCTTTCAGGGCCGTCCTTATTCCAATCCCACATATATATGAGATGAGGAATAATATAAAACGAAAGATCAGTGGATGGTGTAGGATACCAAAAGAAACGTTTAGTTGTAACGAGTTACGTTGTAGTAGTTAGTTGATATGTCTATATTCGTAGGCTTGATCGTCACCACATATTGTATTATTATTATATTACTAATAAATAGTTAGTATTATCTAACCACCACCCATGTCTCTACAATAGTAAATTTTCGGTACGTATCTTCTAAGTTACAGGGATTGAGATTGGATTAGGTTTGGGTCTGCTTAGGCTAGCGTATTCGCTTTGCGTTGTCGCGTAGAAAATTCTTAAGAAAGCAGTTTTCTCTTTTATCGGTAGCAATTGGAAGCTCCTCTGCTATAAAATTAGTGACACTTGTCAGGAATAAAAATATTCGATTTCGGTATCTCGTTATTTTAATTTTAATACCCAATCTTTTCGCTAACAAGCAGAGTGCAAGTGCTTCGAGTGATAAATTTAGTTGAGACTTTCTAGGTTTATAGATTCAGTCATGCAGTTCGAGAAAATGTATCATTATTGTAGGATACCAAAAGAAATCGCGAATCGGCTATTGCCAACAAAAGCAAATTGTAAACCGATCGATATCTCTTAGAAGCAAATCGAAAAGTTATTCTATGTAATAAAATTAAGTCGTGCGGCTCCCCTACGGGGAGGTGAAGCGTAGGTTAAGGAAAGCACAAAAGCGTGGTCCTTGACAACGAAACCAGAGTCCTTAGAAATCGGTTGTGACCAGCACAAACGTGAGTCGTTTGATGTTGGAAAGAGAGTTTTAAAAGAGCGCGTCTTTGTGTGTTTTCGTTTCGTTATCTTCGTGTTCTTTTCCTAAGTTAAATCAATTTACGAGATTTGAGTTTGTATTATCGCGTTCTTGTTCTTTCGACAATTTTCGGTGTCTCGAGACCAGTATTCGCTATCCTACAATATTGTAGGATATTTTTAGACTTTATTAGGGTGCGATGCACCCTAACTGCGCGCGGACGGAGAATTGACCGTAGGGAGGATTGTATGGATGAGATATTTATGACCGAGTCGAGTGAAAGCAATGAACGAAAGTCTAGAAATGCGTCCAAATATCTGAAGTACCTGGCCCACCAAGGGCGAGCTCGTATGAGAAATGAGTGATCGACGAAGAGAGCTTATGAGTGTATGAAAAGAGAGAGTGTTAGACTTTAAATAAGGGTGCAAGTCAGTCAAGCAGTAGTCTAGCAGTCAGTGATCAATTATAGTCGAGATCGTGTCAGTTCCAGTCTTTAATCAGCGAAAATTCAGTCAAAGTACTCTCCAGTGTCGTAGAGACTGTGTGAGTCTACAATATTAATTATCCAATTACCCGATTGCTCGTCTTCTTATAAAAGAAGAGAAGAAAAGATTCTCTACTCCAGCAATTTATACACGGAATACACGGTAATATATTCGAGTTTATTTAAGAAGAATCGTTTAGATGTTTGGCTAGTTGTATAGAGGTTTCCGGATAGCCAGAATCGTGTACTATACTATAGAAATCGTGTATTATTTTATTTTATCCTATACATCTATTCTATTCCAAAGAATACTCTCTAACCCTAAAGAAAAATACGGAAAATGATGATCCTTTATGCCGTCGATTTATGAAATAGAATATTATATATTCCATTTTACACGTTTATGTTATTTTATACACAGTGAACCCGTATTACGATATTATAGTTCGAACCGCGTACTTCGAGAACCGTAAAGTAATTTTCTTCCAACCTCGCTTTTACTTTACCACAAACACTTCTGCTCCAAAAAATACTAGTCGCTCCCATCGACCGAAGAAAGGAGCAAAAAATAAATGAAGAGAAAAATATTCCTCGCGAGGACAATCGATTATTCTATAGCTCGATTCCCAGGACCGTTTTATACCGCAAAACTACGCGTTGCGTGATTTTTACCACTCGGAATCGGTTTTTGTTCGAAACGCGATATTTCCGTATACCACGCCGGGCATTCTGCGCGGATGAACTTTGTCACAGAACATTTCCATCGAACAACCACCCCTCTCGCGCTATTGTTTAGTCCAACCCTTGTTCCAACCCCGGGCACGGGGAAGCCCATACCGAGAAGCTTGTTTAGAATCGACCTGAACTGCATAGAGTCAACAAAAGTTCTTCGGCTGATTCATGGCTGCCACGCGGGGATACGGAAGTCTCGTTAACTCCAAGTGTTATGTCTTGCACGCGGAAAATGCTACGGCCACGCTAACGAGGAAGAGGAAGAGGAGCCCATGGAAGTGGAAGGAAAGAAAGCGGGCCGAGAAGGAGCCGATGGAAATGCAGGGAGATGGACAAGAAGTACATTAACATGAGAAATACAGAGGGTGTGGACGTGGAACAATAACGATATCATTAACATCGACGATTCGCATGATCCACCCGAGCCGAGTCCAGCTTCGCGGGTCATGCAAAATTCAAGGGATCGTCCATTTTAAAATGATACCAGCGCTGCTTTTCATTCGGATTAACGCTTCTATGATGTGCAGGATACGCGAAACACCCCTCGAGATATTTCATCGTTTAGTTCGACTTTGTTTCCATTTCATCTCCATCTCGTTTCGAGTTTACGCGACGGACGAGAACTGGACGCGAGTAAATTAGGATAACCGTTTAATCGATGTTTAATTATCGGCAAATTTACGAATGTTCGCTTTGTAACGCGCTTTTGCGTTTTGTATCGTTGCACGATAAACGTAGTTACGAGAATTAATTAAACAACCCAAAATTCCAACATAGTCATTCGGCGCTGCGAAAGCTGCTGCGAGAAAGCTGCTGCGATTAATTACGGAACTACGAATGTGTAAAGCTGAAATCTCGCGGTTCTATTCTGTTTTACTTGATCCGCGAATGATTTGCTGAAATTCTGCTTGTTTTTCCAACGCCTTGTTTTCCAAATGCGCTCGCGTATATTCCATGAAACTAGATAAGAGCTCTTAGAAAATAACTACCGGTAGAAAAGCGTTGAAAGCTTTTTCCTCAACTGTTACATTCGACTATTTACAAAATCTCACGACGATACACACTGGCAAAATATAACTATGGGACATCTAGGAAACGGCAAATACGAAACTGAAAATTCGGCTGCCTGTATGTTACGCCATCTGTGACAGAAAAATACGAAGCGAAATATCACGCGTAACGAAGCGTGCAAATTGAAAAAGGAAACAAATTCCACAATTATTTCGAAGCATATAAAATTTCGTCTCGTTTGTTTCTTCGCGTGATTCGTCCGTTTTGCGTCTCGATTAACGAATAAACCAGAATTTTTGCTAACCTGCAACACGCGGCATTTCAAAGCGTCCATTCTCCGCAAACAGACCTGTTAATTGCCAATTTACGATACGATTACGTTTTCGCCCACTGTCACGCGAAAGGAAATTGAAATATTTTTCAACGAAACGCGATGCACGCGTGTGGGAACGTTGCGTGTCCAGGTCCTAATCAGAATTTAATTATACGCATTCCTAACAATGACAATGCGTGATCGCAGCATCAACAAAGCTAGGATATAGATCGGACAGTAGCAAGGGCTGTGCAAAACGGCGTGTCAGCTTCCGACCATTGTTAGCGTAGGTACCGGCTATAAACCCGCAGAATAGAGCACAAATTTAAGCACAATTCAACGTTTAAGCCCGGGACAACTATTTGCCAGATCGATTTATGCTGTATGTGGATAATTCACCATGATGGAATCGTGAGAAATTAGCTTACAATGCGATGGTTCATCAGATTTACATAGTATTCGTTATGGGCAAAATTGTATAGTATCATTTCGCGAATTTATTCAACGGTTTGCGCTGTAATCAATCGTACTTTATCGAAATCTATGGTCTTTCCGATATGCGGAATTAAATCTGGGATTAAATACTCGTGGCTCTTGTTACTTCTTCGATTAAGTAACAAATATATTCGCTGCTTTGTATATACTAATTTCTCGATATTTAATTCAGAAGAAAGAATCTATATTTATCCCTTTATTTCGTCCAAATCGTGATTCGCGAGCAGACTTCCGGAAGCTTGAATTAATAATTAATAATCGAGAAACAATATTAATTAATTAACATTGAAAGAAAATTATTACAGTTTTCCCGTTGCTCCTATCGCGAGAAAATTCGATCACTTCTGTCATGGATTAAACATGGCGTCCATGTATCGGTGTATTAAAATATCATTTTAATTTAAGGAAAACAACGATGCAGAAGCGGAATAAGTCGAATCGAAGCGAATTAAATAATGTAATGCTCCTCCTCTCTCTAATGTTTACATGCACGTTCCTCGCCGTTAATAATTCACCGTTGCGCGTTGTTAGATTAACAAATTTAAAATTCATCCGACATCGTGGATTGCAGATAAGATAACTCCTGTACGATATCCTTCACGCAAATTAATGTAACAGAGTCCGGGTTTGAATTCTGGACGAGATGGGAATACTGAATAATTCCAATCTTCGGTTGCTTGTTAGTATATTAAATCACTATTCCAGTTACGGCAAGGTCGATGTAAACTTAGCCGGGTTTACGTACCAAGATTACACACTTTAGTCTAGTTTTATGTTCCCGCTCAAACCCTTTCCGGTATAGAGCTTTCGTACCAATTTTGCAGAACCTTAATCCCTTGACGTACAATTAAAACGAAATTCGATGCATTCCAAAAGTTCTATAGATTTATAATAATTTAACTCAATTAAGCAGTTGTATAATCTAAAAAGCTGTGGCCGATATGCTTGAAACATATTTGACAAAAATTTGAAAAATTAACTAAAATTCCTCCTTCGCGATGCGATGGCGAACGTGTTAACCACTTCAGAGACGAATTTTTTAAAGTGACGGAGAATCTATTTAATTCTTTGTATATCGATAACAATTCAACAAGTATTCGACGAGGTTTTCCTATTATAAAGAGGGATTCTAAAATAGTTCTTCAACTGATTATAATTTTCTTTTTGCTTATATTGAGATTATATTGAAAAGAACGTGTCCACGGAATTGGTGGAAAAATATAAGTCCATTTAACGATGGCACGGACAGAACTGAACTGATTGATTTGGGCGACACGATTAATGTTATAACAAAATTTGTCACTAAAGGCACGCGTATGCAGGATCGCCAGTTAACTGTACCTCAGCAGATAGCCGTGAAAGACTTTGATAAAATAATTGGATATCCCTGCTAAGACTTTTAGTCCGTAGATCTAGTGGATTTTGAAAGGCCCACGAAGAACTCTGAGACAGCACTGATTAGTTTATTAAAGAATCGATGGGATTTTATAGATACGGTTGTCTTTTCTCTAAGGAGGTAACGAATGATTAGGATTGGTTAGGTCAGCTACAACATCCGTTACATCATCGTCGTCTCCAGAAAAATTGGAGACGAAAGACACGCTGCGCCAAAAACAAAATGGAGGGGAAGAAATTGCCCTCACATCGCTAGGATGCAGAGTTTATTTTTATAAATTTTTATAAATTTTAAACGTACGCGTATTTGCTAGTAACCCTGAAGAAGTTAACATATGACATCAACGAAGAATCACAAAGTGGTCGAACAACGGATGGTTAGTAATTCTGTAAAGCGTGGAATCTTTCGAAACGGTGACAGTTCTTTGTTTCTCAAAGATGTCAACGTTTAAACGGGAACGCCAAACAGATGACGTCTCACAGACGTCATTGTACGTCAATGGGTTAAGCTGTAACGCCACCGGTAATCGCAAGAGTGACGTTGAATAGTGATGCTGTAATTGAGCCTGGAATTACCACCGCTTCGCTATTGGTGAAAAATGATCGTATTCGGATGGAGTGCGAGGTTGACCCGACATTATGAAAGATGATTTATGATCCTACCTGTGTCGCGCTACTTTTATGCGAATTTTATTAGCCTCGAAGATGCAACGTCGCGGGTACATGCAAACTCCTCGGAGGCCAACTCGAGAAGTCGAACTTGTCAAAAAACCGAACCACTTGCCTCCTCGATTTTATCTATCGCGTCACGGAAAATTCCAAATGAAACGTTTGCAGCGTCAACGCTTTTCCCTGCTTTTCCACCTATGAAGTTAGACCATCCAAGAGTCGACGCGTGTGTGCACGTGGGTGAACGAATGTGTCAAAAAGTGACCACCGAACGTGAGTTTCGATCAGACTGCGAACATGAACGCGAGAGCGAATATTTGTCTTTTGAACTTTTGACGGGTTCAGCGTGTTCACAGCTAACCGGTCCTCCATTACCTATACTACGCTCTAATGAGTAATTTTTACACGAAATTTACCTCTACGTCGTCAACCAGTACGCGTGTGCTCTATGGGAATTATTAGAAAAGTTCTCTCGAGAATTTTGTACAATTTCCAACTTGCTACTGGCTTCTAGTTTCTGCATCGGAGTGCGTTAGGGTACATTTGGAAGCTTGGATTTACGATACGGATAAATGAAATCCATCGTCTCTCAGAGACACTGACAAAGCACATTAGCTTGGTAACTGGAGCTACCAATGTCGTCTTCTCAACGCCCTAGTTGTTTCAGCTATTAACGTATCGTAAACCTGAAGTCGTATTACGACAATTAACGGGCTCGTTAACCGCACAGACACCTGGGATTTCGCTCCACGCGAATCTTCCTTTTGCAGGTGTCAGCCTACGTATAACACAGAGACTTGCATAACCCAAAACTATCCAGTCACTACGCTCATTGCGTTAATTATCAGAGTATCGAGCTTTTATGTACCCAGTATTTTACCGAAATTATCCAAAGAAAGACGCATAAGAAATTAATCGGTGTGCAATTATTCTAGAAGAAAATAAATAAGAAGTTAATAGGTCATCTCCAACGTGAATATTTTCTGCTTGTTAAAAGCACAAGACGCAAACATTCGAACGCTTCCGCAAAGAACTACATTCACCGAGTGAGGAAAAATAACGAGATGATTTAGCCGTAAGTGGGAACATTTGGCATAACCTTCGCGAGTGCTCAAATAATATTTCCTTCGCTTACAGGTAGAAGGTAGCAACGTCACCGCGTGTCACGCCGTTAAACGCGCAATAGACGATTTGTTACCTCGCCAACAACGTTTTCCAAACAGCAGCTCTTGGAGGCGAGCGATGGAAAGCTCGGTAAAACTTGGCCAACAGACGAAAGACGCTTTCCCCGCTGATAAATCTACTTTTTCCATTATATCGCGGGGCGAAGAAATTTCGCATCGCGTTATAAGGTAAATCACGGCGACGTCGCATCGAGAGCTGGGCACGCGGCAAATGTTTTGCTACGTGTAAATCACTTTGACGTGGTCCGGTCCACAATTCATTTCTTAAACACCAGGCCGGCTCCCATCGAAAACGGATAATCCGACGTGATGTATTCCCCTATCGTACAAGCAAGACGATCGCGCGCCACTGAAAGTTTACCCCATCGAATCGATAATTCATACCACCCCATTTCTGCGAGCCATTTTTTCGCCCTCCACCAGCCGCTATCCGCGATCCCGTTTCTCGGATATATCCCGTGGTCCAAGTGGAACGAGTGAAACGAAGCTGCGAGAATCTTCCGCTTTACTCGTTTAGCAGTCTACCGACTTCTCAATCGGCTAACGTTGCCACTTTTCCATACTAAGTTCCCCGGCGTCTCGTTCTCATTCCGCGAATACCACCAACGATTCCGCGGCGCCGTTGAAGCGGCGTGAAACGTCTTTAAAAAGGATTCCTCGGCAAAACTGACGAGCAACTTTTTCTCCCAGGCTGGCAAACGACAACTCGATTTCCCGGATAGCGACTAACGGCTGGAATAATTTAGAACGCGCCGGAAGAACGACTCCCGCGGGCTGTTAAAATCTCCCGACGTCGAATTAGAGAGAGACGCACGCGTACGACGACGTCGACGTCGTCGACGCCGTTCGAGGGGACAGCGCCCCGGGCTTGGCAAATGTAGGCTACGTGTGTCTATGAATTATAAACGTTATCCGTGCCTCTGGCTTGAGAGTCATACGTGCCACAGCTCCCAGCTCTTATCAATGTCGCGCCCCCAACGTGACTGGTTCTTTGTGTTTTACTTGACGAGCCAACAGAAGCCGGTAATTCGAAGAAACCCGACGGTAGACAACCTCCGACTCGATTGCTGTCTAACTCGTTGTCGGAAAATCGAGTTTCTCCGTGAAATTGCTGCGCCTTGTCTAGCAATCAGCGATCTTTTATTCTAGGTACTACTTCCACGGTTTTATTCCACGATTTGGAATAAATGAGAATTTTTCGCGTGTATCGCGAAAATGGTTAAAATTTCATCGGTGATAAAAATATTCGAGATTTTCACAAAGTAATTCCTACGTATATGTAGATAGAATGTGTTCCCGTTGCAAGTATAACGATCACGGTGTGTCGCAAATACCTAACTAGTTTCAAAGTGTAACGGCTGCCCCGAAAGGCTGAGAAATACTGCATGTACGTATAAGTGCATATGCGAAAAATTGTTTTCCCTTTCCTAGGTGTTAATCGAGCACGAAATTCCTGGAAATTTATAAACCACGTTTCTCTACGTATACCATAATCGTACGGCAAATGAAAATAAAAATGAGGAATTCAGAAACAAATGCAAATTGCTTTTCTACGTCTCACAGATTTCTGTTTAAAACGAATTTCTCGCCTTTCGTAATTCGACTTTACAACGAATGACGATAAATATTGAAATATATTATGCAAAATACATTCGTCGCGTTCGTTGTGGATTAGTCGCGATTATTTAAATTGTTTTGATGAAATGAGAATACGAGTGACTCTCGCGGTAGATTCAATCGTTCCTGCCTGTACGTTATGCCGTAGGAATGAACTCGAAACAGCCAATGTGCTCGAGAATTCAAAGCCAGCCGAGGAATCGGGGTTTATTAAAATATAAACGCATCGTTGCTGCAAGATGTGGCAAAATTGCGTGAGCTTACTTTGCGAAAATTACAACGCGGCTCCAAGAATATTCTCGGCACAGAAGCTAATTAAAATTTTTCCATTAATGTTCCCGTAAAGTCTCCAGAGGAAAATGAACGACCGAAATAGCCGAACTGCGTCGAACTTCTGGTTCGGTCGATAATTTTGACGCCAAACGAAAAGAAAAAATAAATAGAGGGGAAAAATAATTCCCATTCGCGTAGATGCAACATTTCGTGGTAAAATGTCGATTCATTTCTGTTCAAATACCTTTGTTTTATCGGTGAGAACGAAACATCAAATGTTTAAATGACGGTGCTACAAATTTTATTCGCTAGCCGCCAAATTAATCGTTAAACAGAGAAATATGTTGGAAAAAATATTCCTGTTCACGCTACAACGATGATACTAAAAACGCGAGAAGCGAAATTCAAATATTCGGAACAATTTATCCGGGAAAAATATAAATCAAAAATTGAGGAACTGTTAATCAAAAATCAACAAACTGCCTGATTAATTGAAATAAACAAACATGTAAGCGAACGTGTAAACAAGCAGCGTTTGGACTCGATTATCTCACGACGTTGCATTTTTTAATTCTACAAGTTTAATTTTCGTCTATCATTATTTCCTCGTCATCACGGTCGTCGTAAAAATATTGTCCGCTGACTGCGCTACAACAGCTATTACAATAACAAATGTGTCATTTATTAAAACACGTTCACCGTTCCCAGGCATATTTTAATTCGTCCATTTTTCTCGTAAAAATTCAAACGACGTTAATCGTGACTTCATTCGCTATCTATCCTTCCACGGGTCAAAAAATCGCTTTAATTCTTCTCCCTTTTTCTCTACCCAAAAGTAAATACGATTCATCGCTAACGATAACCATATTCCTTGCTCAATTATTAACAGAAGCTTCAGGATAGTAGCGTTCACTTCACAGCAATTTCCTCAACTTTTGCCTTCTCAGAATCTAAAATGCATCACGCTATTAAATATATAGCAGTTTATACACTTTAAATTCTCAACTTTCGCAACTTTTATCATACCAGCACGAGTCAACGAAGCGGCCGAATACATAAATACATTTGAATTGCACCATCATCGGGTGGACTGAAAATCAAATGTGTAGGAAATTAATATTCGAGACGGTGACCAGTTAGGCAACAGCGAAGACCGGTGCCAACGTGGTCCAAACCGGGCCCCGTGGAAAATTAACGCTAGTGGTGGAAACGCGACCTAAACATTCGCAACGACTCATGCATCTCCGTTTATCTGGCCGGTTCGCGAAAAACAATAGCGTTTGCCAGCAATTTGCAAAACGAAGGAATTCCATCCGCTTCAGGGGCACTAGATTTAATTTAATGGGCATTAAATCATCGAAAGGATAGAGGAGTGTGGGGCTGGTTAATACGTCGCTATAGCTGGAAGAACAACGAGACCGTTCGAATGTGAAGCGCGTTTTGTATTCTTGAGAGTCATTAAGCCGCGAGGAAGCGAAACGGCTCATAAAATGCAGGAACTGCCGGAAGAAGAGCATAAAATTTGACAAATTTTCTGCGGCAATTGAAGTGATTCTTAACGATGATGGTAACTAACGACTGGTCGTTACGAGATAATCGGGAGTTAACCTTGCCGACCACGTTTAATTTCGTTCAACCGAAGACGTAATTATTTCGGAGCATTATTTTAGACGCGGCCATCGCGATAATTCGAAACTCCTTTTAGTGACCGTCGCAGAGAGATATTAGGAAAATCGAGCCACTCGCAGTTTCCAGAATATTTCGAAGGAGTCGTTACCAAGTTTCGCAATTTTCAGTTTTAAATGACGAATGAATATTCCAGAATACGAGAAAGCCTCTCATTCGTCAACTGCCTGTCGTTAGTCTCGCATAACAACCATACCTTCCTGAAGGAAAAAGGTAATAATAATAATTACTACTACTATTATATTTTCTCAAGAACTGCGATGAAAAATCGTAATATTTACGTCATCGATGAAATTATGCATTTCGAAGTAAATTGCAGGTGCTAGAGGAAGAATGTGAAACGAATAGAAGATAGTATCGCGAAATTAATAATAAACAATTGGTGTAAGTAATTGATGTCGTTGGTATGCCAAAGGCTACGATCATGAATTCGTCAACGACTGTAAATACGATGTTCAATCGCGTTCGGCCATTTGCTCCAGAGGGACAGTGTAATATTGAACGACAGGTGTTACGGCCGCAAAATTGTTTAGTATTCCCTTATAAATGATTAATCCGCGCAGCGAACGATTTGGCATATAGTGGAAACTAGTCATTTCACCAAACTGTCCATAACCGCTACATTTTCTATTACCCTTCGGGACATTGCGCGAACGAATAATACAAATCTATATATCAAACCGGTCAGAGACTTTTGATACGGGTTTTGGAATCGAAACAATAAACCGCGGCGCAATAACGTGATGGAAAAATGCGATATAAAAATAGCTCGTTCGGGATTCATCGATATCGTTTCGTTTGTTCCACCGACAACAATGAAAGCCACGAAAGTTATACAGATAATTTCAACGAATAATATTCATAAACGTTGTTTCCATTTTTTGAAGCCAGCGGGTAATTTTACTTTATCGTTCCACCGGAATGAAAAAATAAATTACCCAACGAATGACTGTAATACATTTAATATTAGTATTCGATAACGAACAAGGCTGTATTCTTCCTTCTATTTATTAAACTACTCCGAGTGAAACAAACGTAAAGAGGTACTTTCCCGATGACCCACTTCACACGCTTCCGAAATGCTTTATTCGCGCAATGAGGCGAAAATAATTACGTTCGGAGTCTCGAACTCCTGTGACCTGCCCTGCCTGATTCGAAATTAACCCACACCTATTCTGTCACGAAGCGACAATTCATGGACCGAATTTACTTTGCTTTTCGACAATCGAAATTATGGTTGCATCCGCTAGTGAAATCGTGCGGATTGATTCTTCCGCTGAGTAATGTTAATCGTGAAGGTACACGATTCTATCCGCACAGATTGCCCATCAAATTAATGTTCGCGGACTGGAACTGAGAGCACGTGGTTCATAAACGACAGTCGACTACGCGTATTTCGTCGTGTCTCCCAAAGTTCCAAATACGCCTTAAATTTCGCGATATCTCTTCAACTCCACTCGTGAGCATCTTAAAAGAGACGTTTCTTTCCTTACTACCCCGACAAAGCTGGAAGCCTCTTTTCCGAGAAGAAACATCTAATTTCCGGTTGGCGAGGTCAACGATGACTATGACGTAATCGTGCCGAAATTTCGCGAGTGTCTCATTACCTAGTATTCTGCCCCGAGGATCTAGGAATTTTCTCCAATTTGGGCAAAGAATTACGTTCTTCCGTGAGTCAAGATAATCGTGATTGCTAAAGATATATATACTCTAACTATTCGAAATTAATAAAATTACTTAAAATAAACGATAGCAAGTTGATAGGTACCAATTCGAACAAATTTGGTTACTAATTCTTCCCATAATAAATTACAAAGTATCCTGTGTACCTAATATACCCATGCACGAAATCGACGTGGAGTCACGGTGGACAAAGTTGTCCAAAGGGTTTACGGAGATTAACGTCATGCTAGTTGGACAAATCGACAAAACCGTTTAGAAAATTCTCGTAAAGCAACTGACCTTTGCGGTGTAACGTTACGAGGACTGGCGACATAACACGGTAAGTTAGCCACCCCGTACGACGCGCGCGTTCTCCAAACGAGATCGCAGGAAGAATAGCGAAAGGTACCTGGACGCGTCCTTTTAATCAACGCGACGAAAAAGCTAGGTACCTTGAGCGGAATTTCTATAGTCGAGTAGAGATAACCAGGTGAACCTTGTAAACGTACGTAGGATCGGATAACGAGACAGCACGCGGTGTATATACACGTGAACATGCCGGATTAACTTCTCCAGCCATAAGACATCTCCGACTCGTATCAGACGGTGTATTTACTGCGGCGACTAGCCCCTGAGAGAACGGACGCGGTTACGTTCTCGAAGGTCAGAGTTAATCGAAGTTTCCGCACCATCTAATACCGTCAAACCATTTTCCAGTGGCTGTGCCGGATACCGGCAATACCTTCTCGCTATCAGCCGGAGCCATGCCCTCCGCTACCTACTAGGCATTGAGTTACCTGCTTTTAGATGTTATCAGATCGGCGTCTATTTGCTGCCTGATCATCCGCTAACATCGAGAAGTATCTGCTCGGCGTATAATCGCGCGTGTATACAACGACCTAGGTAACCAGGTCACCGATACGACCAACGCTTCTTCGCGATTTACCCAGCTTTTCAGCGCTTCGTGTCGACCACTTACGAGAGAGTATACAGGTCGTCGATGGCCGTCGAGTATTTTTAATATGCAACGGAATTCTTATTAAATCTCGAGTATCGCGCGATCGAACGCGTGATTAACGGAGGAAAAAAATTTCTTTCGGTAAAGACAGGGATGCATATCGAGTCGGGTATTATACACGGGTATATTATCCTCGCGCGTATTTAGTACACCGTGATACCGATTCGTCGAGAAAGAAGAGGAAGATGTAAAGAAGCTGTTACACGCGATTTCGCGTATCAAGTTTACTCCGAAGGTCTATTCTCTCGGAATTAGAGGGATTTTTAAAGAAACATGAGCGCGGTTGGGTCAGGGAGAGACTTGGAAGGGAATGGCAGGGGTGAAATGGAGGTTGAAAAGAAGGGATTACGGAGCGAGGCTCGGAATTACAGAGCGAGAGACAAATCGAAGATCGGCGTATCATAATGATATCTCGGAATTGAGGAGGAAATCGAACGATCAATTTTATGGAACTGCGACTTGGATTTAAATCCGCCATTTACCACCAAATCGACGTTAATACCTGCAAAAACTAAATTTACTTTCTCCCGTGGCGAAACGGCGATTGTAATTCCTAAATCTAGAGATTCGGTGATAAAATGGAGCTCAAATCAACGATAAATTCCTCCTTTCCGAATCCTCTGTTCGCGCCATCTCGGACAAGGACCATCGCGATGTTGTTGCAACGGTTGCAGCCGCTTAATCCAGTTAAAAACAAGGGAACGAATCGCCGGGTGTACATTTAGCAACCATATTATTCATACGGTGAAAAGGGCGCGCAATTCCGAGGTGGCGACAGAATTGCGAAGAGAGTGGAGGATAGAATTTTTTCACAGAGACACATCGCGACGACGATACGAATCCACGGAATAACGACTGTCAGAAACGCAAATGCGAGGAGAAGAGCAGGGCGAGAGGAATGACTCGCTACTTTATGACCGTATTCACGCCTCATAAGAAGAAAAGTTTTCTAACCGCGGAAACAACGCTCGCGTCGAGCAACCGTGGCTACGGGGTTGAATATAAAATTCCACCGCGATGCGAAACGGACGCGTATGAAAACACAGCCGTGCATACATTACCGGTTCAGAAACTACATTTTGAGTTCTTGGAACGGGTCAGTACAGCGGTAGCAACTCGTGAGGTTTCATCAGGATCGAGAAAAAATTCCGCATACGCTCTTTTCCCTCTTTCTCCCCTCTTTACAGCCTCCGTCTCTCTCTCTCTGTCTCCCTCTCGTGTTTCTGAAGATACTCTTCAAAAACTGTTGTAACGTTATACGTTCTCGAAATTATTTCGCTCCGAGCTCGCGAGCTCGCGAGCCTACGTATGTATATACCTCGCAGTTCGGACATTTTCCACGATTTTCAATTTCTTTTTTCACATAAAGCATGCACGGAAAGTTGCGAAACGAAATATATTTTCATTACAAAAGCTCGCGTTAAAATTACATTTCATACCGGAGTTGTAATACAGGTATGAGAATTTGACAGCGAACGTTGGCTAAGATGCAACTATACTCCATCGTTCTTCCTGCCTTAATTTAGCAAATATATTTCTAGAAGTTTATTTTAAAATTATGATATTCTATACTGGAGTCGTAATACAGTTACCAAAATTTGACTGTGAATATTAGCTTAGCTGCAACTATATCCTATCGCTCCTTCTGTCTTAGCGCTTTGACTGCCACGTACTTTTTATGTGGTACGTTCAGGGGGCCACGATAAAATTTCCATTATTTTTAAGATATAACGGTGAATTGTTAATTATCAATATGGCAAAAAAGGAAAAAATTATTTACGTTGTTCAAATATTCCAAAATTGGTTAGACTAAAATAAATATAAATTTAAAATAGTATCGGCGAACACTGGTGACCACCATGGCCCAACCGAGAACCCCACAAGCGCCGGTCACTAATGACCATCATGGCAGTCAACGCGTTAATTAAGCTACTCGTTTGTAAATCGAATAATTCCACGAAACAAACAGTAAACGCTTATACTAGACAAATAAAAAATGATTTCGTTATAAAATGAAAGAAACGTACTATTCTTTTCCTATCTCCAACCAAAGACTCATACCTTTCGATTTCCTTTTATCGAGCATATCAATAAAACAAGGTGTATCAACGCAAACTCCTTCGAAAACATAAACCACTATTTATATTGCCGGGTTGGTTCTCGGAATACGGAATCGCGTTTACGTTTTCATAGCTAGATCTTTTGTCGGAAGAGGCCGAAATTTTTCTCGGAGTCGCCCA